>NC_092629.1:9437790-9482326 GCF_039555335.1 Amphiura filiformis
TCGAGGCCTCCATTCAACAAGAAAGTTAACCTGTTGTTATAGAAGGACATGCATTTATACCCAATACACTCAGAGGTCAATTTATGAGTGCACAAACATTATATGTTTATATGCTAAATTAAGCTGAAATGAAGAAAATATAGACTATAAAAAAGTCTAAAATGAAAATAAATGTTGTTATTACAGTTTGCATATCTGAAGTCAGCTGATAATACATACTAAGCTAGCTGAATATTAAGCATGTTTTCATACTTAAAGGCTTATCACCAAGCCCTAGTATTTCATATTTATAGCAGAAGACAACATTGAAAAAACACATTGTAAAATATTATTTCGATCAACAAAAATCTGAAATCTATTCTGTAGAAGTAAATACTAAGGAAAAATAAAATATCGGGAAAAAAAAAAAAAAAGGAGCATGTAGGATTCGAACTGGTGCGGTCAACTTTTCCCGTTTAATTGGTACGCGCTCTACCAATTGAGCTATTTAATGTTACTTGATTTGTTTGGGATAATTTAGACCATATCAATGTACGAGTTTTACGGTATGCAGACACAATAAAGATTTTAATACTATGTCTCTATACTGTTTACTCGGCTTGCATACCGTGCATTTTCTATTTATGTCAAGTTTTGGAATCTAATTTGTGAAGAACAGGTCTGAATACCGTGGTTCTCTATTCAATAAGCCAATTATTATTGCATAAAACAAGTGGATTAGTTTTAAACACTTTTTATTCGTTTATAATGAATCTATAGTACAAAGGTGCACGTAAAATTACAACACCTCAATAGCTCAGTGGATAAGGAGACTGACAGTTAACGGAAGGGCGTGGGTTCAATTCCCGGCATTTTTTCCATTTTTCCAAGTATAACGCTAACGGTCGACACAATCAGTTTAAAAAGAAATCAATGTAATTTTCATTCTTTAAATTTTGTCGACCGTGGGGAAGTTAATGAATCAAAATTCCAATTTTATTTTTACAACCCTAAATACATTGCCAACAAATATATTCGGAGTAAACCGATGAAATTATGTCTGTTTGATACGTTTCAGTTGAGTTTTCTATCACGCCGCCACGGACCATACGTACATTGAATAACTTAATATACATTATAAATCGATTAAATTTTCAGAGAGGTTCTCGTGTTGCAGCGGTAGAGGCTGTGACTTGTGAACTAAAGGTTATAATGATAGCCGTGAGTTCGAATCTTCTGTAGCGATATCTTTTAATAATATTACTTTTCCTATCCTCTTCTGTACGATATGTTTAAAAGCTTTTTTACCTAAACTTCTTTCTTTCTTTCTTTCTTTCTTTCTTTCTTTCTTTCTTTCTTTCTTTCTTTCTTTCTTTCTTTCTTTCTTTCCATCTTTCTTTCCATCTTTCTTTCTTTCTTTCTTTCTTGCTTTCTGAGATTTAAAATACCTCAATTGGTAGAGCGCGTACCAATTAAACGGAAAAAGTTAACCGAACAGGTTCGAATACTACATGCTACCTTTTTTATTTTGATCCCGATATTTTATTTTCCTTAGTATTTACTTCTACAGAATAAATTTCAGATTTTGTTGATCGAAATAATATTTTACAATGTGTTTGGTCAATGATGTCTTCTGCTATAATTATGAAATACTAGGACTTGGTGATAAGCCTTTTGATAAGTATGATAACATGCTTAATATTCAGCTAGCTTAGTATGTATTATCAGCTGACTTCAGATATGCAAACATTGTACAGTATTGCATATCTGATCAACAAAAATCTGAAATCTATTCTGTAGAAGTATTTCATATTTATGAAGAAATACTAAGAAAAATAAAATATCGGGATAAAAAAGAGCATGTAGATTCGAACTGGTGCGGTCAACTTTTCCCGTTTAATTGGTACGCGCTCTACCAATTGAGCTATTTAATGTTACTTGATTTGTTTGGGATAATTTAGACCATATCAATGTACGAGTTTTACGGTATGCAGACACAATAAAGATTTTAATACTATGTCTCTATACTGTTTACTCGGCTTGCATACCGTGCATTTTTCTATTTATGTCAAGTTTTGGAATCTAATTTGTGAAGAACAGGTCTGAATACCGTGGTTCTCTATTCAATAAGCCAATTATTATTGCATAAAACAAGTGGATTAGTTTTAAACACTTTTTATTCGTTTATAATGAATCTATAGTACAAAGGTGCACGTAAAATTACAACACCTCAATAGCTCAGTGGATAAGGAGACTGACAGTTAACGGAAGGGCGTGGGTTCAATTCCGGCATTTTTTCCATTTTTCCAAGTATAACGCTAACGGTCGACACAATCAGTTTAAAAAGAAATCAATGTAATTTTCATTCTTTAAATTTTGTCGACCGTGGGGAAGTTAATGAATCAAAATTCCAATTTTATTTTTACAACCCTAAATACATTGCCAACAAATATATTCGGAGTAAACCGATGAAATTATGTCTGTTTGATACGTTTCAGTTGAGTTTTCTATCACGCCGCCACGGACCATACGTACATTGAATAACTTAATATACATTATAAATCGATTAAATTTTCAGAGAGGTTCTCGTGTTGCAGCGGTAGAGGCTGTGACTTGTGAACTAAAGGTTATAATGATAGCCGTGAGTTCGAATCTTCTGTAGCGATATCTTTTAATAATATTACTTTTCCTATCCTCTTCTGTACGATATGTTTAAAAGCTTTTTACCTAAACTTCTTTCTTTCTTTCTTTCTTTTTCTTTCTTTCTTTCTTTCTTTCTTTCTTTCTTTCTTTCTTTCTTTCTTTCTTTCTTTCTTTCTTTCTTTCTTTCTTTCCATTTTCTTTCCATCTTTCTTTCTTTCTTTCTTTCTTTCTTTCTGTGATTTACTATACCTCAATTGGTAGAGCGCGTACCAATTATACGGAAAAGTTACCCGAACGGGTTCGAATACTACATGCTACCTTTTTTATTTTGATCCCGATATTTTATTTTTCCTTAGTATTTACTTCTACAGAATAAATTTCAGATTTTGTTGATCGAAATAATATTTTACAATGTGTTTGGTCAATGATGTCTTCTGCTATAATTATGAAATACTAGGACTTGGTGATAAGCCTTTTGATAAGTATGATAACATGCTTAATATTCAGCTAGCTTAGTATGTATTATCAGCTGACTTCAGATATGCAAACTGTTACAGTTTGCATATCTGAAGTCACTGATAATACATTACTAGCTGAATATTGCATGTTTTCATTTTATCACCAAAGTATTTCATATTTATAGCAGAAGACAACATTGACAAAACACATTGTAAAATATTATAACAAAAAAAAAAAATCTGAAATCTATTCTGTAGAAGTAAATACTAAGGAAAAATAAAAAGGATAAAAAAAGGAGCATGTAGGATTCGAACTGGTGCTGGTCAACTTTTCCCGTTTAATTGGTACGCGCTCACCAATTGAGCTATTTAATGTTACTTGATTTGTTTGGGATAATTTAGACCATATCAATGTACGAGTTTTACGGTATGCAGACACAATAAAGATTTTAATACTATGTCTCTATACTGTTTACTCGGCTTGCATACCGTGCATTTTTCTATTTATGTCAAGTTTTGGAATCTAATTTGTGAAGAACAGGTCTGAATACCGTGGTTCTCTATTCAATAAGCCAATTATTATTGCATAAAACAAGTGGATTAGTTTTAAACACTTTTTATTCGTTTATAATGAATCTATAGTACAAAGGTGCACGTAAAATTACAACACCTCAATAGCTCAGTGGATAAGGAGACTGACAGTTAACGGAAGGGCGTGGGTTCAATTCCCGGCATTTTTTTCCATTTTTCCAAGTATAACGCTAACGGTCGACACAATCAGTTTAAAAAGAAATCAATGTAATTTTCATTCTTTAAATTTTGTCGACCGTGGGGAAGTTAATGAATCAAAATTCCAATTTTATTTTTACAACCCTAAATACATTGCCAACAAATATATTCGGAGTAAACCGATGAAATTATGTCTGTTTGATACGTTTCAGTTGAGTTTTCTATCACGCCGCCACGGACCATACGTACATTGAATAACTTAATATACATTATAAATCGATTAAATTTTCAGAGAGGTTCTCGTGTTGCAGCGGTAGAGGCTGTGACTTGTGAACTAAAGGTTATAATGATAGCCGTGAGTTCGAATCTTCTGTAGCGATATCTTTTAATAATATTACTTTTCCTATCCTCTTCTGTACGATATGTTTAAAAGCTTTTTTACCTAAACTTCTTTCTTTCTTTCTTTCTTTCTTTCTTTCCATCTTTCTTTCTTTCTTTCTTTCTTTCTGAGATTTAAAATACCTCAATTGGTAGAGCGCGTACCAATTAAACGGAAAAGTTAACCGAACGGGTTCGAATACTACATGCTACCTTTTTTTTATTTTGATCCCGATATTTTATTTTTCCTTAGTATTTACTTCTACAGAATAAATTTCAGATTTTTGTTGATCGAAATAATATTTTACAATGTGTTTGGTCAATGATGTCTTCTGCTATAATTATGAAATACTAGGACTTGGTGATAAGCCTTTTGATAAGTATGATAACATGCTTAATATTCAGCTAGCTTAGTATGTATTATCAGCTGACTTCAGATATGCAAACTGTAATAACAACATTTATTTTCATTTTAGACTTTTTATAGTCTATATTTTCTTCATTTCAGCTTAATTTAGCAGTTGTCATGGTTGTGTGCAAATTCCTATTACTATTAGATACGTTGTAATAAAACATGATTTTAAACATTTGTATATTACTTTTCTCTGAGGGCTTGCAGCAAAATTGATATTTTATTTTCCTTGGTATAGGTTTGTGGCTAGTAGTCAGGTAATGATGATGATATGATGATGATGACGACGACGACGACGACGACGACGATGATAATGATAATGATGACGATGACGATGATGATGATGATGATGATGATGATGATGATGATGATGATGATGATGGATAACACAACTGATGTCAGATGATTATTAGAGTCGTGATGGTGACGATGATGGCAGTGATGAGGATTTAATTTTGTATGAAATTCTCACCCCCCCTCCCGCACCCACCAGTCAATGTTGTTTTGATACTGAGACAAGAACGGACAATTGGTCTAGTATTGGCTCCAACATTGCTTTGGGGGGTGGGGTTTAAGCAATATGAAACATTAATGTTTGCCACTCATGTTACTTGCAATGTTTAAACAAAGAGCACGTTTCTATGGTATCAGTCACAGTATATGTTTTGCTTAACACGTGTGCTATGACCCAAAAATACATCATCTCCAAATACACAGTTCAGTGACCTCGAGGCCTCCATTCAACAAGAAAGTTAACCTGTTGTTATAGAAGGACATGCATTTATACCCAATACACTCAGAGGTCAATTTATGAGTGCACAAACATTATATGTTTATATGCTAAATTAAGCTGAAATGAAGAAAATATAGACTATAAAAAAGTCTAAAATGAAAATAAATGTTGTTATTACAGTTTGCATATCTGAAGTCAGCTGATAATACATACTAAGCTAGCTGAATATTAAGCATGTTTTCATACTTAAAGGCTTATCACCAAGCCCTAGTATTTCATATTTATAGCAGAAGACAACATTGAAAAAACACATTGTAAAATATTATTTCGATCAACAAAAATCTGAAATCTATTCTGTAGAAGTAAATACTAAGGAAAAATAAAATATCGGGATAAAAAAAGGAGCATGTAGGATTCGAACTGGTGCGGTCAACTTTTCCCGTTTAATTGGTACGCGCTCTACCAATTGAGCTATTTAATGTTACTTGATTTGTTTGGGATAATTTAGACCATATCAATGTACGAGTTTTACGGTATGCAGACACAATAAAGATTTTAATACTATGTCTCTATACTGTTTACTCGGCTTGCATACCGTGCATTTTTCTATTTATGTCAAGTTTTGGAATCTAATTTGTGAAGAACAGGTCTGAATACCGTGGTTCTCTATTCAATAAGCCAATTATTATTGCATAAAACAAGTGGATTAGTTTTAAACACTTTTTATTCGTTTATAATGAATCTATAGTACAAAGGTGCACGTAAAATTACAACACCTCAATAGCTCAGTGGATAAGGAGACTGACAGTTAACGGAAGGGCGTGGGTTCAATTCCGGCATTTTTTCCATTTTTCCAAGTATAACGCTAACGGTCGACACAATCAGTTTAAAAAGAAATCAATGTAATTTTCATTCTTTAAATTTTGTCGACCGTGGGGAAGTTAATGAATCAAAATTCCAATTTTATTTTTACAACCCTAAATACATTGCCAACAAATATATTCGGAGTAAACCGATGAAATTATGTCTGTTTGATACGTTTCAGTTGAGTTTTCTATCACGCCGCCACGGACCATACGTACATTGAATAACTTAATATACATTATAAATCGATTAAATTTTCAGAGAGGTTCTCGTGTTGCAGCGGTAGAGGCTGTGACTTGTGAACTAAAGGTTATAATGATAGCCGTGAGTTCGAATCTTCTGTAGCGATATCTTTTAATAATATTACTTTTCCTATCCTCTTCTGTACGATATGTTTAAAAGCTTTTTTACCTAAACTTCTTTCTTTCTTTCTTTCTTTCTTTCTTTCTTTCTTTCTTTCTTTCTTTCTTTCTTTCTTTCTTTCTTTCTTTCTTTCCATCTTTCTTTCCATCTTTCTTTCTTTCTTTCTTTCTTTCTTTCTGAGATTTAAAATACCTCAATTGGTAGAGCGCGTACCAATTAAACGGAAAAGTTAACCGAACGGGTTCGAATACTACATGCTACCTTTTTTTTATTTTGATCCCGATATTTTATTTTTCCTTAGTATTTACTTCTACAGAATAAATTTCAGATTTTTTTTTTTTTTTTTAATATTTTACAATGTGTTTGGTCAATGATGTCTTCTGCTATAATTATGAAATACTAGGACTTGGTGATAAGCCTTTTGATAAGTATGATAACATGCTTAATATTCAGCTAGCTTAGTATGTATTATCAGCTGACTTCAGATATGCAAACAACATTGAAAAACAGTTTGCATTATTTCGATCAACAAAATCTGAAATCTATTCTGTAGAAGTAAATACTAAGGAAAAATAAAATATCGGGATAAAAAAGAGCATGTAGGATTCGAACTGGTGCGGTCAACTTTTCCGTTTAATTGGTACGCGCTCTACCAATTGAGCTATTTAATGTTACTTGATTTGTTTGGGATAATTTAGACCATATCAATGTACGAGTTTTACGGTATGCAGACACAATAAAGATTTTAATACTATGTCTCTATACTGTTTACTCGGCTTGCATACCGTGCATTTTTCTATTTATGTCAAGTTTTGGAATCTAATTTGTGAAGAACAGGTCTGAATACCGTGGTTCTCTATTCAATAAGCCAATTATTATTGCATAAAACAAGTGGATTAGTTTTAAACACTTTTTATTCGTTTATAATGAATCTATAGTACAAAGGTGCACGTAAAATTACAACACCTCAATAGCTCAGTGGATAAGGAGACTGACAGTTAACGGAAGGGCGTGGGTTCAATTCCCGGCATTTTTTTCCATTTTTCCAAGTATAACGCTAACGGTCGACACAATCAGTTTAAAAAGAAATCAATGTAATTTTCATTCTTTAAATTTTGTCGACCGTGGGAAGTTAATGAATCAAAATTCCAATTTTATTTTTACAACCCTAAATACATTGCCAACAAATATATTCGGAGTAAACCGATGAAATTATGTCTGTTTGATACGTTTCAGTTGAGTTTTCTATCACGCCGCCACGGACCATACGTACATTGAATAACTTAATATACATTATAAATCGATTAAATTTTCAGAGAGGTTCTCGTGTTGCAGCGGTAGAGGCTGTGACTTGTGAACTAAAGGTTATAATGATAGCCGTGAGTTCGAATCTTCTGTAGCGATATCTTTTAATAATATTACTTTTCCTATCCTCTTCTGTACGATATGTTTAAAAGCTTTTTTACCTAAACTTCTTTCTTTCTTTCTTTCTTTCTTTCTTTCCATCTTTCTTTCTTTCTTTCTTTCTTTCTGAGATTTAAAATACCTCAATTGGTAGAGCGCGTACCAATTAAACGGAAAAGTTAACCGAACGGGTTCGAATACTACATGCTACCTTTTTTTTATTTTGATCCCGATATTTTATTTTTCCTTAGTATTTACTTCTACAGAATAAATTTCAGATTTTTGTTGATCGAAATAATATTTTACAATGTGTTTGGTCAATGATGTCTTCTGCTATAATTATGAAATACTAGGACTTGGTGATAAGCCTTTTGATAAGTATGATAACATGCTTAATATTCAGCTAGCTTAGTATGTATTATCAGCTGACTTCAGATATGCAAACTGTAATAACAACATTTATTTTCATTTTAGACTTTTTTATAGTCTATATTTTCTTCATTTCAGCTTAATTTAGCAGTTGTCATGGTTGTGTGCAAATTCCTATTACTATTAGATACGTTGTAATAAAACATGATTTTAAACATTTGTATATTACTTTTCTCTGAGGGCTTGCAGCAAAATTGATATTTTATTTTCCTTGGTATAGGTTTGTGGCTAGTAGTCAGGTAATGATGATGATATGATGATGATGACGACGACGACGACGACGACGACGATGATAATGATAATGATGACGATGACGATGATGATGATGATGATGATGATGATGATGATGATGATGATGATGATGGATAACACAACTGATGTCAGATGATTATTAGAGTCGTGATGGTGACGATGATGGCAGTGATGAGGGATTTAATTTTGTATGAAATTCTCACCCCCCCCGCACTTCCACCAGTCAATGTTGTTTTGATACTGAGACAAGAACGGACAATTGGTCTAGTATTGGCTCCAACATTGCTTTGGGGTGGGGTTGCAACAATATGAAACATTAATGTTTGCCACTCATGTTACTTGCAATGTTTAAACAAAGAGCACGTTTCTATGGTATCAGTCACAGTATATGTTTTGCTTAACACGTGTGCTATGACCCAAAAATACATCATCTCCAAATACACAGTTCAGTGACCTCGAGGCCTCCATTCAACAAGAAAGTTAACCTGTTGTTATAGAAGGACATGCATTTATACCCAATACACTCAGAGGTCAATTTATGAGTGCACAAACATTATATGTTTATATGCTAAATTAAGCTGAAATGAAGAAAATATAGACTATAAAAAAGTCTAAAATGAAAATAAATGTTGTTATTACAGTTTGCATATCTGAAGTCAGCTGATAATACATACTAAGCTAGCTGAATATTAAGCATGTTTTCATACTTAAAGGCTTATCACCAAGCCCTAGTATTTCATATTTATAGCAGAAGACAACATTGAAAACACATTGTAAAATATTATTTCGATCAACAAAAATCTGAAATCTATTCTGTAGAAGTAAATACTAAGGAAAAATAAAATATCGGGATAAAAAAAAAAGGAGCATGTAGGATTCGAACTGGTGCGGTCAACTTTTCCCGTTTAATTGGTACGCGCTCTACCAATTGAGCTATTTAATGTTACTTGATTTGTTTGGGATAATTTAGACCATATCAATGTACGAGTTTTACGGTATGCAGACACAATAAAGATTTTAATACTATGTCTCTATACTGTTTACTCGGCTTGCATACCGTGCATTTTTCTATTTATGTCAAGTTTTGGAATCTAATTTGTGAAGAACAGGTCTGAATACCGTGGTTCTCTATTCAATAAGCCAATTATTATTGCATAAAACAAGTGGATTAGTTTTAAACACTTTTTATTCGTTTATAATGAATCTATAGTACAAAGGTGCACGTAAAATTACAACACCTCAATAGCTCAGTGGATAAGGAGACTGACAGTTAACGGAAGGGCGTGGGTTCAATTCCCGGCATTTTTTTCCATTTTTCCAAGTATAACGCTAACGGTCGACACAATCAGTTTAAAAAGAAATCAATGTAATTTTCATTCTTTAAATTTTGTCGACCGTGGGGAAGTTAATGAATCAAAATTCCAATTTTATTTTACAACCCTAAATACATTGCCAACAAATATATTCGGAGTAAACCGATGAAATTATGTCTGTTTGATACGTTTCAGTTGAGTTTTCTATCACGCCGCCACGGACCATACGTACATTGAATAACTTAATATACATTATAAATCGATTAAATTTTCAGAGAGGTTCTCGTGTTGCAGCGGTAGAGGCTGTGACTTGTGAACTAAAGGTTATAATGATAGCCGTGAGTTCGAATCTTCTGTAGCGATATCTTTTAATAATATTACTTTTCCTATCCTCTTCTGTACGATATGTTTAAAAGCTTTTTACCTAAACTTCTTTCTTTCTTTCTTTCTTTCTTTCTTTCTTTCTTTCTTTCTTTCTTTCTTTCTTTCTTTCTTTCTTTCTTTCTTTCCATCTTTCTTTCCATCTTTCTTTCTTTCTTTCTTTCTTTCTTTCTGAGATTTAAAATACCTCAATTGGTAGAGCGCGTACCAATTAAACGGAAAAGTTAACCGCACGGCTTCGAATACTACATGCTACCTTTTTTATTTTGATCCCGATATTTTATTTTTCCTTAGTATTTACTTCTACAGAATAAATTTCAGATTTTGTTGATCGAAATAAATTTTACAATGTGTTTGGTCAATGATGTCTTCTGCTATAATCAGCTGATAATAATACTAGGACTTGGTGATAAGCCTTTTGAATATTAAGCTTAATATGTTTTCATACTTAAAGCTTATGTTAAGCCCTAGTATTTCATATTTATAGCAGAAGACAACATTGAAAAAACACATTGTAAAATATTATTTCGATCAACAAAATCTGAAATCTATTCTGTAGAAGTAAATACTAAGGAAAAATAAAATATCGGGATAAAAAAAAGGAGCATGTAGGATTCGAACTGGTGCGGTCAACTTTTCCGTTTAATTGGTACGCGCTCTACCAATTGAGCTATTTAATGTTACTTGATTTGTTTGGGATAATTTAGACCATATCAATGTACGAGTTTTACGGTATGCAGACACAATAAAGATTTTAATACTATGTCTCTATACTGTTTACTCGGCTTGCATACCGTGCATTTTTCTATTTATGTCAAGTTTTGGAATCTAATTTGTGAAGAACAGGTCTGAATACCGTGGTTCTCTATTCAATAAGCCAATTATTATTGCATAAAACAAGTGGATTAGTTTTAAACACTTTTTATTCGTTTATAATGAATCTATAGTACAAAGGTGCACGTAAAATTACAACACCTCAATAGCTCAGTGGATAAGGAGACTGACAGTTAACGGAAGGGCGTGGGTTCAATTCCCGGCATTTTTTTCCATTTTCCAAGTATAACGCTAACGGTCGACACAATCAGTTTAAAAAGAAATCAATGTAATTTTCATTCTTTAAATTTTGTCGACCGTGGGGAAGTTAATGAATCAAAATTCCAATTTTATTTTTACAACCCTAAATACATTGCCAACAAATATATTCGGAGTAAACCGATGAAATTATGTCTGTTTGATACGTTTCAGTTGAGTTTTCTATCACGCCGCCACGGACCATACGTACATTGAATAACTTAATATACATTATAAATCGATTAAATTTTCAGAGAGGTTCTCGTGTTGCAGCGGTAGAGGCTGTGACTTGTGAACTAAAGGTTATAATGATAGCCGTGAGTTCGAATCTTCTGTAGCGATATCTTTTAATAATATTACTTTTCCTATCCTCTTCTGTACGATATGTTTAAAAGCTTTTTACCTAAACTTCTTTCTTTCTTTCTTTCTTTCTTTCTTTCTTTCTTTCTTTCTTTCTTTCTTTCTTTCTTTCTTTCTTTCTTTCTTTCTTTCTTTCTTTCTTTCCATTTTCTTTCCATCTTTCTTTCTTTCTTTCTTTCTTTCTGAGATTTAAAATACCTCAATTGGTAGAGCGCGTACCAATTAAACGGAAAAGTTAACCGAACAGGTTCGAATACTACATGCTACCTTTTTTATTTTGATCCCGATATTTTATTTTTCCTTAGTATTTACTTCTACAGAATAAATTTCAGATTTTGTTGATCGAAATAATATTTTACAATGTGTTTGGTCAATGATGTCTTCTGCTATAATTATGAAATACTAGGACTTGGTGATAAGCCTTTTGATAAGTATGATAACATGCTTAATACTTCAGCTAGGCTTAGTATGTATTATCAGCTACTTCAGATATGCAGAAGACAACATTGAAAAACACATTGTAAAATATTATTTGATCAACAAAAATCTGAAATCTATTCTGTAGAAGTAAATACTAAGGAAAAATAAAATATCGGGATAAAAAAGGAGCATGTAGGATTCGAACTGGTGCGGTCAACTTTTATCGTTTAATTGGTACGCGCTCTACCAATTGAGCTATTTAATGTTACTTGATTTGTTTGGGATAATTTAGACCATATCAATGTACGAGTTTTACGGTATGCAGACACAATAAAGATTTTAATACTATGTCTCTATACTGTTTACTCGGCTTGCATACCGTGCATTTTTCTATTTATGTCAAGTTTTGGAATCTAATTTGTGAAGAACAGGTCTGAATACCGTGGTTCTCTATTCAATAAGCCAATTATTATTGCATAAAACAAGTGGATTAGTTTTAAACACTTTTTATTCGTTTATAATGAATCTATAGTACAAAGGTGCACGTAAAATTACAACACCTCAATAGCTCAGTGGATAAGGAGACTGACAGTTAACGGAAGGGCGTGGGTTCAATTCCCGTCATTTTTTTCCATTTTTCCAAGTATAACGCTAACGGTCGACACAATCAGTTTAAAAAGAAATCAATGTAATTTTCATTCTTTAAATTTTGTCGACCGTGGGAAGTTAATGAATCAAAATTCCAATTTTATTTTTACAACCCTAAATACATTGCCAACAAATATATTCGGAGTAAACCGATGAAATTATGTCTGTTTGATACGTTTCAGTTGAGTTTTCTATCACGCCGCCACGGACCATACGTACATTGAATAACTTAATATACATTATAAATCGATTAAATTTTCAGAGAGGTTCTCGTGTTGCAGCGGTAGAGGCTGTGACTTGTGAACTAAAGGTTATAATGATAGCCGTGAGTTCGAATCTTCTGTAGCGATATCTTTTAATAATATTACTTTTCCTATCCTCTTCTGTACGATATGTTTAAAAGCTTTTTTACCTAAACTTCTTTCTTTCTTTCTTTCTTTCTTTCTTTCTTTCCATCTTTCTTTCTTTCTTTCTTTCTTTCTGAGATTTAAAATACCTCAATTGGTAGAGCGCGTACCAATTAAACGGAAAAGTTAACCGAACGGGTTCGAATACTACATGCTACCTTTTTTATTTTGATCCCGATATTTTATTTTTCCTTAGTATTTACTTCTACAGAATAAATTTCAGATTTTTGTTGATCGAAATAATATTTTACAATGTGTTTGGTCAATGATGTCTTCTGCTATAATTATGAAATACTAGGACTTGGTGATAAGCCTTTTGATAAGTATGATAACATGCTTAATATTCAGCTAGCTTAGTATGTATTATCAGCTGACTTCAGATATGCAAACTGTAATAACAACATTTATTTTCATTTTAGACTTTTTTATAGTCTATATTTTCTTCATTTCAGCTTAATTTAGCAGTTGTCATGGTTGTGTGCAAATTCCTATTACTATTAGATACGTTGTAATAAAACATGATTTTAAACATTTGTATATTACTTTTCTCTGAGGGCTTGCAGCAAAATTGATATTTTATTTTCCTTGGTATAGGTTTGTGGCTAGTAGTCAGGTAATGATGATGATATGATGATGATGACGACGACGACGACGACGACGACGATGATAATGATAATGATGACGATGACGATGATGATGATGATGATGATGATGATGATGATGATGATGATGATGGATAACACAACTGATGTCAGATGATTATTAGAGTCGTGATGGTGACGATGATGGCAGTGATGAGGGATTTAATTTTGTATGAATTCTCCCCCCCCCCCTCCCGCACCCACCAGTCAATGTTGTTTTGATACTGAGACAGGAACGGACAATTGGTCTAGTATTGGCTCCAACATTGCTTTGGGGGGGGGGGGTGCAAGCAATATGAAACATTAATGTTTGCCACTCATGTTACTTGCAATGTTTAAACAAAGAGCACGTTTCTATGGTATCAGTCACAGTATATGTTTTTGCTTAACACGTGTGCTATGACCCAAAAATACATCATCTCCAAATACACAGTTCAGTGACCTCGAGGCCTCCATTCAACAAGAAAGTTAACCTGTTGTTATAGAAGGACATGCATTTATACCCAATACACTCAGAGGTCAATTTATGAGTGCACAAACATTATATGTTTATATGCTAAATTAAGCTGAAATGAAGAAAATATAGACTATAAAAAAGTCTAAAATGAAAATAAATGTTGTTATTACAGTTTGCATATCTGAAGTCAGCTGATAATACATACTAAGCTAGCTGAATATTAAGCATGTTTTCATACTTAAAGGCTTATCACCAAGCCCTAGTATTTCATATTTATAGCAGAAGACAACATTGAAAAACACATTGTAAAATATTATTTCGATCAACAAAATCTGAAATCTATTCTGTAGAAGTAAATACTAAGGAAAAATAAAATATCGGGATAAAAAAAAGGAGCATGTAGGATTCGAACTGGTGCGGTCAACTTTTCCCGTTTAATTGGTACGCGCTCTACCAATTGAGCTATTTAATGTTACTTGATTTGTTTGGGATAATTTAGACCATATCAATGTACGAGTTTTACGGTATGCAGACACAATAAAGATTTTAATACTATGTCTCTATACTGTTTACTCGGCTTGCATACCGTGCATTTTTCTATTTATGTCAAGTTTTGGAATCTAATTTGTGAAGAACAGGTCTGAATACCGTGGTTCTCTATTCAATAAGCCAATTATTATTGCATAAAACAAGTGGATTAGTTTTAAACACTTTTTATTCGTTTATAATGAATCTATAGTACAAAGGTGCACGTAAAATTACAACACCTCAATAGCTCAGTGGATAAGGAGACTGACAGTTAACGGAAGGGCGTGGGTTCAATTCCCGGCATTTTTTTCCATTTTTCCAAGTATAACGCTAACGGTCGACACAATCAGTTTAAAAAGAAATCAATGTAATTTTCATTCTTTAAATTTTGTCGACCGTGGGGAAGTTAATGAATCAAAATTCCAATTTTATTTTTACAACCCTAAATACATTGCCAACAAATATATTCGGAGTAAACCGATGAAATTATGTCTGTTTGATACGTTTCAGTTGAGTTTTCTATCACGCCGCCACGGACCATACGTACATTGAATAACTTAATATACATTATAAATCGATTAAATTTTCAGAGGTTCTCGTGTTGCAGCGGTAGAGGCTGTGACTTGTGAACTAAAGGTTATAATGATAGCCGTGAGTTCGAATCTTCTGTAGCGATATCTTTTAATAATATTACTTTTCCTATCCTCTTCTGTACGATATGTTTAAAAGCTTTTTACCTAAACTTCTTTCTTTCTTTCTTTCTTTCTTTCTTTCTTTCTTTCTTTCTTTCTTTCTTTCTTTCTTTCTTTTCTTTCTTTCTTTCTTTCTTTCTTTCTTTCTTTCTTTCTTTCTTTCTTTCCATCTTTCTTTCCATCTTTCTTTCTTTCTTTCTTTCTTTCTGAGATTTAAAATACCTCAATTGGTAGAGCGCGTACCAATTAAACGGAAAAGTTAACCGAACGGGTTCGAATACTACATGCTACTTTTTTTTATTTTGATCCCGATATTTTATTTTTCCTTAGTATTTACTTCTACAGAATAAATTTCAGATTTTTGTTGATCGAAATAATATTTTACAATGTGTTTGGTCAATGATGTCTTCTGCTATAATTATGAAATACTAGGACTTGGTGATAAGCCTTTTGATAAGTATGATAACATGCTTAATATTCAGCTAGCTTAGTATGTATTATCAGCTGACTTCAGATATGCAAACTGTAATAACAACATTTATTTTCATTTTAGACTTTTTTATAGTCTATATTTTCTTCATTTCAGCTTAATTTAGCAGTTGTCATGGTTGTGTGCAAATTCCTATTACTATTAGATACGTTGTAATAAAACATGATTTTAAACATTTGTATATTACATTTCTCTGAGGGCTTGCAGCAAAATTGATATTTTATTTTCCTTGGTATAGGTTTGTGGCTAGTAGTCAGGTAATGATGATGATATGATGATGATGACGACGACGACGACGACGACGACGATGATAATGATAATGATGACGATGATGATGATGATGATGATGATGATGATGATGATGATGATGATGATGATGGATAATACAACTGATGTCAGATGATTATTAGAGTCGTGATGGTGACGATGATGGCAGTGATGAGGATTTAATTTTGTATGAAATTCTCACCCCCCCTCCGCACCCACCAGTCAATGTTGTTTTGATACTGAGACAAGAACGGACAATTGGTCTAGTATTGGCTCCAACATTGCTTTGAAGTGGGGTTAAAAACAATATGAAACATTAATGTTTGCCACTCATGTTACTTGCAATGTTTAAACAAAGAGCACGTTTCTATGGTATCAGTCACAGTATATGTTTTTGCTTAACACGTGTGCTATGACCCAAAAAATACATCATCTCCAAATACACAGTTCAGTGACCTCGAGGCCTCCATTCAACAAGAAAGTTAACCTGTTGTTATAGAAGGACATGCATTTATACCCAATACACTCAGAGGTCAATTTATGAGTGCACAAACATTATATGTTTATATGCTAAATTAAGCTGAAATGAAGAAAATATAGACTATAAAAAGTCTAAAATGAAAATAAATGTTGTTATTACAGTTTGCATATCTGAAGTCAGCTGATAATACATACTAAGCTAGCTGAATATTAAGCATGTTTTCATACTTAAAGGCTTATCACCAAGCCCTAGTATTTCATATTTATAGCAGAAGACAACATTGAAAAAACACATTGTAAAATATTATTTCGATCAACAAAAATCTGAAATCTATTCTGTAGAAGTAAATACTAAGGAAAAATAAAATATCGGGATAAAAAAAAGGAGCATGTAGGATTCGAACTGGTGCGGTCAACTTTTCCGTTTAATTGGTACGCGCTCTACCAATTGAGCTATTTAATGTTACTTGATTTGTTTGGGATAATTTAGACCATATCAATGTACGAGTTTTACGGTATGCAGACACAATAAAGATTTTAATACTATGTCTCTATACTGTTTACTCGGCTTGCATACCGTGCATTTTTCTATTTATGTCAAGTTTTGGAATCTAATTTGTGAAGAACAGGTCTGAATACCGTGGTTCTCTATTCAATAAGCCAATTATTATTGCATAAAACAAGTGGATTAGTTTTAAACACTTTTTATTCGTTTATAATGAATCTATAGTACAAAGGTGCACGTAAAATTACAACACCTCAATAGCTCAGTGGATAAGGAGACTGACAGTTAACGGAAGGGCGTGGGTTCAATTCCCGGCATTTTTTTCCATTTTTCCAAGTATAACGCTAACGGTCGACACAATCAGTTTAAAAAGAAATCAATGTAATTTTCATTCTTTAAATTTTGTCGACCGTGGGGAAGTTAATGAATCAAAATTCCAATTTTATTTTTACAACCCTAAATACATTGCCAACAAATATATTCGGAGTAAACCGATGAAATTATGTCTGTTTGATACGTTTCAGTTGAGTTTTCTATCACGCCGCCACGGACCATACGTACATTGAATAACTTAATATACATTATAAATCGATTAAATTTTCAGAGAGGTTCTCGTGTTGCAGCGGTAGAGGCTGTGACTTGTGAACTAAAGGTTATAATGATAGCCGTGAGTTCGAATCTTCTGTAGCGATATCTTTTAATAATATTACTTTTCCTATCCTCTTCTGTACGATATGTTTAAAAGCTTTTTTACCTAAACTTCTTTCTTTCTTTCTTTCTTTCTTTCTTTCTTTCTTTCTTTCTTTCTTTCTTTCTTTCTTTCTTTCTTTCTTTTTCTTTCTTTCTTTCTTTCTTTCTTTCTTTCTTTCTTTTCTTTCTTTCCATCTTTTTCATTTCTTTCTTTCTTTCTTTCTGAGATTTAAAATACCTCAATTGGTAGAGCGCGTACCAATTAAACGGAAAAGTTAACCGAACGGGTTCGAATACTACATGCTACCTTTTTTTATTTTGATCCCGATATTTTATTTTTCCTTAGTATTTACTTCTACAGAATAAATTTCAGATTTTTGTTGATCGAAATAATATTTTACAATGTGTTTGGTCAATGATGTCTTCTGCTATAATTATGAAATACTAGGACTTGGTGATAAGCCTTTTGATAAGTATGATAACATGCTTAATATTCAGCTAGCTTAGTATGTATTATCAGCTGACTTCAGATATGCAAACTGTAATAACAACATTTATTTTCATTTTAGACTTTTTATAGTCTATATTTTCTTCATTTCAGCTTAATTTAGCAGTTGTCATGGTTGTGTGCAAATTCCTATTACTATTAGATACGTTGTAATAAAACATGATTTTAAACATTTGTATATTACTTTTCTCTGAGGGCTTGCAGCAAAATTGATATTTTATTTTCCTTGGTATAGGTTTGTGGCTAGTAGTCAGGTAATGATGATGATATGATGATGATGACGACGACGACGACGACGACGACGATGATAATGATAATGATGACGATGACGATGATGATGATGATGATGATGATGATGATGATGATGATGATGATGATGGATAACACAACTGATGTCAGATGATTATTAGAGTCGTGATGGTGACGATGATGGCAGTGATGAGGGATTTAATTTTGTATGAAATTTCACCCCCCCTCCGCACCCACCAGTCAATGTTGTTTTGATACTGACACAGGCACGGACAATTGGTCTAGTATTGGCTCCAACATTGCTTTGGGGTGGGGGTTGCAAAGCAATATGAAACATTAATGTTTGCCACTCATGTTACTTGCAATGTTTAAACAAAGAGCACGTTTCTATGGTATCAGTCACAGTATATGTTTTTGCTTAACACGTGTGCTATGACCCAAAAATACATCATCTCCAAATACACAGTTCAGTGACCTCGAGGCCTCCATTCAACAAGAAAGTTAACCTGTTGTTATAGAAGGACATGCATTTATACCCAATACACTCAGAGGTCAATTTATGAGTGCACAAACATTATATGTTTATATGCTAAATTAAGCTGAAATGAAGAAAATATAGACTATAAAAAGTCTAAAATGAAAATAAATGTTGTTATTACAGTTTGCATATCTGAAGTCAGCTGATAATACATACTAAGCTAGCTGAATATTAAGCATGTTTTCATACTTAAAGGCTTATCACCAAGCCCTAGTATTTCATATTTATAGCAGAAGACAACATTGAAAAAACACATTGTAAAATATTATTTCGATCAACAAAAATCTGAAATCTATTCTGTAGAAGTAAATACTAAGGAAAAATAAAATATCGGGATAAAAAAAAGGAGCATGTAGGATTCGAACTGGTGCGGTCAACTTTTCCCGTTTAATTGGTACGCGCTCTACCAATTGAGCTATTTAATGTTACTTGATTTGTTTGGGATAATTTAGACCATATCAATGTACGAGTTTTACGGTATGCAGACACAATAAAGATTTTAATACTATGTCTCTATACTGTTTACTCGGCTTGCATACCGTGCATTTTTCTATTTATGTCAAGTTTTGGAATCTAATTTGTGAAGAACAGGTCTGAATACCGTGGTTCTCTATTCAATAAGCCAATTATTATTGCATAAAACAAGTGGATTAGTTTTAAACAATTTTTATTCGTTTATAATGAATCTATAGTACAAAGGTGCACGTAAAATTACAACACCTCAATAGCTCAGTGGATAAGGAGACTGACAGTTAACGGAAGGGCGTGGGTTCAATTCCCGGCATTTTTTTCCATTTTTCCAAGTATAACGCTAACGGTCGACACAATCAGTTTAAAAAGAAATCAATGTAATTTTCATTCTTTAAATTTTGTCGACCGTGGGGAAGTTAATGAATCAAAATTCCAATTTTATTTTTACAACCCTAAATACATTGCCAACAAATATATTCGGAGTAAACCGATGAAATTATGTCTGTTTGATACGTTTCAGTTGAGTTTTCTATCACGCCGCCACGGACCATACGTACATTGAATAACTTAATATACATTATAAATCGATTAAATTTTCAGAGAGGTTCTCGTGTTGCAGCGGTAGAGGCTGTGACTTGTGAACTAAAGGTTATAATGATAGCCGTGAGTTCGAATCTTCTGTAGCGATATCTTTTAATAATATTACTTTTCCTATCCTCTTCTGTACGATATGTTTAAAAGCTTTTTACCTAAACTTCTTTCTTTCTTTCTTTCTTTCTTTCTTTCTTTCTTTTCTTTCTTTCTTTCTTTCTTTCTTTCTTTCTTTCTTTCTTTCTTTCTTTCTTTCTTTCTTTCTTTCTTTCTTTCTTTCTTTCTTTCCATCTTTCTTTCCATCTTTCTTTCTTTCTTTCTTTCTTTCTGAGATTTAAAATACCTCAATTGGTAGAGCGCGTACCAATTAAACGGAAAAATTAACCGCACGGGTTCGAATACTACATGCTACCTTTTTTTATTCTCATCCCGATATTTTATTTTTCCTTAGTATTTACTTCTCAGAATAAATTTCAATTTTGTTGATCGAAATAATATTTTACAATGTGTTTGTCAATGATGTCTTCTGCTATAATTATAAATACTAGGACTTGAATATTAAGCATGTTTTGATAAGTATATAACATGCCTTAGTATTTCAGCTATATAGTAGTATTTACAACATTGAAAAACACATTGTAAAATATTATTTCGATCAACAAAAATCTGAAATCTATTCTGTAGAAGTAAATACTAAGGAAAAATAAAATATCGGGATAAAAAAGGAGCATGTAGGATTCGAACTGGTGCGGTCAACTTTTCCCGTTTAATTGGTACGCGCTCTACCAATTGAGCTATTTAATGTTACTTGATTTGTTTGGGATAATTTAGACCATATCAATGTACGAGTTTTACGGTATGCAGACACAATAAAGATTTTAATACTATGTCTCTATACTGTTTACTCGGCTTGCATACCGTGCATTTTTCTATTTATGTCAAGTTTTGGAATCTAATTTGTGAAGAACAGGTCTGAATACCGTGGTTCTCTATTCAATAAGCCAATTATTATTGCATAAAACAAGTGGATTAGTTTTAAACACTTTTTATTCGTTTATAATGAATCTATAGTACAAAGGTGCACGTAAAATTACAACACCTCAATAGCTCAGTGGATAAGGAGACTGACAGTTAACGGAAGGGCGTGGGTTCAATTCCCGGCATTTTTTTCCATTTTTCCAAGTATAACGCTAACGGTCGACACAATCAGTTTAAAAAGAAATCAATGTAATTTTCATTCTTTAAATTTTGTCGACCGTGGGGAAGTTAATGAATCAAAATTCCAATTTTATTTTTACAACCCTAAATACATTGCCAACAAATATATTCGGAGTAAACCGATGAAATTATGTCTGTTTGATACGTTTCAGTTGAGTTTTCTATCACGCCGCCACGGACCATACGTACATTGAATAACTTAATATACATTATAAATCGATTAAATTTTCAGAGAGGTTCTCGTGTTGCAGCGGTAGAGGCTGTGACTTGTGAACTAAAGGTTATAATGATAGCCGTGAGTTCGAATCTTCTGTAGCGATATCTTTTAATAATATTACTTTTCCTATCCTCTTCTGTACGATATGTTTAAAAGCTTTTTTACCTAAACTTCTTTCTTTCTTTCTTTCTTTCTTTCTTTCTTTCTTTCTTTCTTTCTTTCTTTCTTTCTTTCTTTCTTTCTTTCTTTCTTTCTTTCTTTCTTTCTTCTTTCTTTCTTTCTTTCTTTCTTTCTTTCCATCTTTCTTTCCATCTTTCTTTCTTTCTTTCTTTCTTTCTGAGATTTAAAATACCTCAATTGGTAGAGCGCGTACCAATTAAACGGAAAAGTTAACCGAACGGGTTCGAATACTACATGCTACCTTTTTTATTTTGATCCCGATATTTTATTTTTCCTTAGTATTTACTTCTACAGAATAAATTTCAGATTTTTGTTGATCGAAATAATATTTTACAATGTGTTTGGTCAATGATGTCTTCTGCTATAATTATGAAATACTAGGACTTGGTGATAAGCCTTTTGATAAGTATGATAACATTCTTAATATTCAGCTAGCTTAGTATGTATTATCAGCTGACTTCAGATATGCAAACTGTAATAACAACATTTATTTTTTTAGACTTTTTATAGTCTATATTTTCTTCATTTCAGCTTAATTTAGCAGTTGTCATGGTTGTGTGCAAATTCCTATTACTATTAGATACGTTGTAATAAAACATGATTTTAAACATTTGTATATTACTTTTTCTCTGAGGGCTTGCAGCAAAATTGATATTTTATTTTCCTTGGTATAGGTTTGTGGCTAGTAGTCAGGTAATGATGATGATATGATGATGATGACGACGACGACGACGACGACGACGATGATAATGATAATGATGACGATGACGATGATGATGATGATGATGATGATGATGATGATGATGATGATGATGATGGATAACACAACTGATGTCAGATGATTATTAGAGTCGTGATGGTGACGATGATGGCAGTGATGAGGGATTTAATTTTGTATGAAATTCTCACCCCCCTCCCGCACCCACCAGTCAATGTTGTTTTGATACTGAGACAAGAACGGACAATTGGTCTAGTATTGGCTCCAACATTGCTTTGGGGGGGGGGGGGGGTGCAAGCAATATGAAACATTAATGTTTGCCACTCATGTTACTTGCAATGTTTAAACAAAGAGCACGTTTCTATGGTATCAGTCACAGTATATGTTTTTGCTTAACACGTGTGCTATGACCCAAAAAATACATCATCTCCAAATACACAGTTCAGTGACCTCGAGGCCTCCATTCAACAAGAAAGTTAACCTGTTGTTATAGAAGGACATGCATTTATACCCAATACACTCAGAGGTCAATTTATGAGTGCACAAACATTATATGTTTATATGCTAAATTAAGCTGAAATGAAGAAAATATAGACTATAAAAAAGTCTAAAATGAAAATAAATGTTGTTATTACAGTTTGCATATCTGAAGTCAGCTGATAATACATACTAAGCTAGCTGAATATTAAGCATGTTTTCATACTTAAAGGCTTATCACCAAGCCCTAGTATTTCATATTTATAGCAGAAGACAACATTGAAAAACACATTGTAAAATATTATTTCGATCAACAAAAATCTGAAATCTATTCTGTAGAAGTAAATACTAAGGAAAAATAAAATATCGGGATAAAAAAAAGGAGCATGTAGGATTCGAACTGGTGCGGTCAACTTTTCCCGTTTAATTGGTACGCGCTCTACCAATTGAGCTATTTAATGTTACTTGATTTGTTTGGGATAATTTAGACCATATCAATGTACGAGTTTTACGGTATGCAGACACAATAAAGATTTTAATACTATGTCTCTATACTGTTTACTCGGCTTGCATACCGTGCATTTTTCTATTTATGTCAAGTTTTGGAATCTAATTTGTGAAGAACAGGTCTGAATACCGTGGTTCTCTATTCAATAAGCCAATTATTATTGCATAAAACAAGTGGATTAGTTTTAAACACTTTTTATTCGTTTATAATGAATCTATAGTACAAAGGTGCACGTAAAATTACAACACCTCAATAGCTCAGTGGATAAGGAGACTGACAGTTAACGGAAGGGCGTGGGTTCAATTCCCGGCATTTTTCCAAGTATAACGCTAACGGTCGACACAATCAGTTTAAAAAGAAATCAATGTAATTTTCATTCTTTAAATTTTGTCGACCGTGGGGAAGTTAATGAATCAAAATTCCAATTTTATTTTTACAACCCTAAATACATTGCCAACAAATATATTCGGAGTAAACCGATGAAATTATGTCTGTTTGATACGTTTCAGTTGAGTTTTCTATCACGCCGCCACGGACCATACGTACATTGAATAACTTAATATACATTATAAATCGATTAAATTTTCAGAGAGGTTCTCGTGTTGCAGCGGTAGAGGCTGTGACTTGTGAACTAAAGGTTATAATGATAGCCGTGAGTTCGAATCTTCTGTAGCGATATCTTTTAATAATATTACTTTTCCTATCCTCTTCTGTACGATATGTTTAAAAGCTTTTTTACCTAAACTTCTTTCTTTCTTTCTTTCTTTCTTTCTTTCTTTCTTTCTTTTCTTTCTTTCTTTCTTTCTTTCTTTCTTTCTTTCTTTCTTTCTTTCTTTCTTTCTTTCTTTCTTTCTTTCCATCTTTCTTTCCATCTTTCTTTCTTTCTTTCTTTCTTTCTGAGATTTAAAATACCTCAATTGGTAGAGCGCGTACCAATTAAACGGAAAAGTTAACCGAACAGGTTCGAATACTACATGCTACCTTTTTTATTTTGATCCCGATATTTTATTTTTCCTTAGTATTTACTTCTACAGAATAAATTTCAGATTTTGTTGATCGAAATAATATTTTACAATGTGTTTGGTCAATGATGTCTTCTGCTATAATTATGAAATACTAGGACTTGGTGAATTAAGTATGATAACATGCTTAATATCAGCAAGCTTAGTATTTGTATTATCAGAAGACAACATTGAGAAAACACAAACTATTATTTCGATCAACAAATATCTGAAATCTATTCTGTAGAAGTAAATACTAAGGAAAAAATAAAATATCGATAAAAAAAAGAGCATGTAGGATTCGAACTGGTGCGGTCAACTTTTCCGTTTAATTGGTACGCGCTCTACCAATTGAGCTATTTAATGTTACTTGATTTGTTTGGGATAATTTAGACCATATCAATGTACGAGTTTTACGGTATGCAGACACAATAAAGATTTTAATACTATGTCTCTATACTGTTTACTCGGCTTGCATACCGTGCATTTTTCTATTTATGTCAAGTTTTGGAATCTAATTTGTGAAGAACAGGTCTGAATACCGTGGTTCTCTATTCAATAAGCCAATTATTATTGCATAAAACAAGTGGATTAGTTTTAAACACTTTTTATTCGTTTATAATGAATCTATAGTACAAAGGTGCACGTAAAATTACAACACCTCAATAGCTCAGTGGATAAGGAGACTGACAGTTAACGGAAGGGCGTGGGTTCAATTCCCGGCATTTTTTTCCATTTTTCCAAGTATAACGCTAACGGTCGACACAATCAGTTTAAAAAGAAATCAATGTAATTTTCATTCTTTAAATTTTGTCGACCGTGGGGAAGTTAATGAATCAAAATTCCAATTTTATTTTTACAACCCTAAATACATTGCCAACAAATATATTCGGAGTAAACCGATGAAATTATGTCTGTTTGATACGTTTCAGTTGAGTTTTCTATCACGCCGCCACGGACCATACGTACATTGAATAACTTAATATACATTATAAATCGATTAAATTTTCAGAGAGGTTCTCGTGTTGCAGCGGTAGAGGCTGTGACTTGTGAACTAAAGGTTATAATGATAGCCGTGAGTTCGAATCTTCTGTAGCGATATCTTTTAATAATATTACTTTTCCTATCCTCTTCTGTACGATATGTTTAAAAGCTTTTTACCTAAACTTCTTTCTTTCTTTCTTTCTTTCTTTCTTTCTTTCTTTCTTTCTTTCTTTCTTTCTTTCTTTCTTTCTTTCTTTCTTTCTTTCTTTCTTTCTTTCTTTCTTTCTTTCTTTCTTTCCATCTTTCTTTCCATCTTTCTTTCTTTCTTTCTTTCTTTCTGAGATTTAAAATACCTCAATTGGTAGAGCGCGTACCAATTAAACGGAAAAAGTTAACCGAACGGGTTCGAATACTACATGCTACCTTTTTTATTTTGATCCCGATATTTTATTTTTCCTTAGTATTTACTTCTACAGAATAAATTTCAGATTTTTGTTGATCGAAATAATATTTTACAATGTGTTTGGTCAATGATGTCTTCTGCTATAATTATGAAATACTAGGACTTGGTGATAAGCCTTTTGATAAGTATGATAACATGCTTAATATTCAGCTAGCTTAGTATGTATTATCAGCTGACTTCAGATATGCAAACTGTAATAACAACATTTATTTTCATTTTAGACTTTTTTATAGTCTATATTTTCTTCATTTCAGCTTAATTTAGCAGTTGTCATGGTTGTGTGCAAATTCCTATTACTATTAGATACGTTGTAATAAAACATGATTTTAAACATTTGTATATTACTTTTCTCTGAGGGCTTGCAGCAAAATTGATATTTTATTTTCCTTGGTATAGGTTTGTGGCTAGTAGTCAGGTAATGATGATGATATGATGATGATGACGACGACGACGACGACGACGACGATGATAATGATAATGATGACGATGACGATGATGATGATGATGATGATGATGATGATGATGATGATGATGATGATGGATAACACAACTGATGTCAGATGATTATTAGAGTCGTGATGGTGACGATGATGGCAGTGATGAGGGATTTAATTTTGTATGAAATTCTCACCCCCCTCCCGCACCCACCAGTCAATGTTGTTTTGATACTGAGACAAGAACGGACAATTGGTCTAGTATTGGCTCCAACATTGCTGGGGGGGGGGGGGGTTGCAAGCAATATGAAACATTAATGTTTGCCACTCATGTTACTTGCAATGTTTAAACAAAGAGCACGTTTCTATGGTATCAGTCACAGTATATGTTTTTGCTTAACACGTGTGCTATGACCCAAAAAATACATCATCTCCAAATACACAGTTCAGTGACCTCGAGGCCTCCATTCAACAAGAAAGTTAACCTGTTGTTATAGAAGGACATGCATTTATACCCAATACACTCAGAGGTCAATTTATGAGTGCACAAACATTATATGTTTATATGCTAAATTAAGCTGAAATGAAGAAAATATAGACTATAAAAAGTCTAAAATGAAAATAAATGTTGTTATTACAGTTTGCATATCTGAAGTCAGCTGATAATACATACTAAGCTAGCTGAATATTAAGCATGTTTTCATACTTAAAGGCTTATCACCAAGCCCTAGTATTTCATATTTATAGCAGAAGACAACATTGAAAAAACACATTGTAAAATATTATTTCGATCAACAAAAATCTGAAATCTATTCTGTAGAAGTAAATACTAAGGAAAAATAAAATATCGGGATAAAAAAAAAGGAGCATGTAGGATTCGAACTGGTGCGGTCAACTTTTCCCGTTTAATTGGTACGCCTCTACCAATTAAGCTATTTAATGTTACTTGATTTGTTTGGGATAATTTAGACCATATCAATGTACGAGTTTTACGGTATGCAGACACAATAAAGATTTTAATACTATGTCTCTATACTGTTTACTCGGCTTGCATACCGTGCATTTTTCTATTTATGTCAAGTTTTGGAATCTAATTTGTGAAGAACAGGTCTGAATACCGTGGTTCTCTATTCAATAAGCCAATTATTATTGCATAAAACAAGTGGATTAGTTTTAAACACTTTTTATTCGTTTATAATGAATCTATAGTACAAAGGTGCACGTAAAATTACAACACCTCAATAGCTCAGTGGATAAGGAGACTGACAGTTAACGGAAGGGCGTGGGTTCAATTCCGGCATTTTTTCCATTTTTCCAAGTATAACGCTAACGGTCGACACAATCAGTTTAAAAAGAAATCAATGTAATTTTCATTCTTTAAATTTTGTCGACCGTGGGGAAGTTAATGAATCAAAATTCCAATTTTATTTTTACAACCCTAAATACATTGCCAACAAATATATTCGGAGTAAACCGATGAAATTATGTCTGTTTGATACGTTTCAGTTGAGTTTTCTATCACGCCGCCACGGACCATACGTACATTGAATAACTTAATATACATTATAAATCGATTAAATTTTCAGAGAGGTTCTCGTGTTGCAGCGGTAGAGGCTGTGACTTGTGAACTAAAGGTTATAATGATAGCCGTGAGTTCGAATCTTCTGTAGCGATATCTTTTAATAATATTACTTTTCCTATCCTCTTCTGTACGATATGTTTAAAATCTTTTTTACCTAAACTTCTTTCTTTCTTTCTTTCTTTCTTTCTTTCTTTCTTTTTTCTTTCTTTCTTTCTTTCTTTCTTTCTTTCTTTCTTTCTTTCTTTCTTTCTTTCTTTCTTTCTTTCTTTCTTTCTTTCCATCTTTCTTTCCATCTTTCTTTCTTTCTTTCTTTCTTTCTGAGATTTAAAATACCTCAATTGGTAGAGCGCGTACCAATTAAACGGAAAAGTTAACCGAACGGGTTCGAATACTACATGCTACCTTTTTTTATTTTGATCCCGATATTTTATTTTTCCTTAGTATTTACTTCTACAGAATAAATTTCAGATTTTTGTTGATCGAAATAATATTTTACAATGTGTTTGGTCAATGATGTCTTCTGCTATAATTATGAAATACTAGGACTTGGTGATAAGCCTTTTGATAAGTATGATAACATGCTTAATATTCAGCTAGCTTAGTATGTATTATCAGCTGACTTCAGATATGCAAACTGTAATAACAACATTTATTTTCATTTTAGACTTTTTTATAGTCTATATTTTCTTCATTTCAGCTTAATTTAGCAGTTGTCATGGTTGTGTGCAAATTCCTATTACTATTAGATACGTTGTAATAAAACATGATTTTAAACATTTGTATATTACATTTCTCTGAGGGCTTGCAGCAAAATTGATATTTTATTTTCCTTGGTATAGGTTTGTGGCTAGTAGTCAGGTAATGATGATGATATGATGATGATGACGACGACGACGACGACGACGACGATGATAATGATAATGATGACGATGACGATGATGATGATGATGATGATGATGATGATGATGATGATGATGATGATGGATAACACAACTGATGTCAGATGATTATTAGAGTCGTGATGGTGACGATGATGGCAGTGATGAGGATTTAATTTTGTATGAAATTTCACCCCCCTCCGCACCCACCAGTCAATGTTGTTTTGATACTGAGACAAGAACGGACAATTGGTCTAGTATTGGCTCCAACATTGCTTTGGGGGTGGGGTTGTAAGCAATATGAAACATTAATGTTTGCCACTCATGTTACTTGCAATGTTTAAACAAAGAGCACGTTTCTATGGTATCAGTCACAGTATATGTTTTGCTTAACACGTGTGCTATGACCCAAAAAATACATCATCTCCAAATACACAGTTCAGTGACCTCGAGGCCTCCATTCAACAAGAAAGTTAACCTGTTGTTATAGAAGGACATGCATTTATACCCAATACACTCAGAGGTCAATTTATGAGTGCACAAACATTATATGTTTATATGCTAAATTAAGCTGAAATGAAGAAAATATAGACTATAAAAAGTCTAAAATGAAAATAAATGTTGTTATTACAGTTTGCATATCTGAAGTCAGCTGATAATACATACTAAGCTAGCTGAATATTAAGCATGTTTTCATACTTAAAGGCTTATCACCAAGCCCTAGTATTTCATATTTATAGCAGAAGACAACAATGACCAAACACATTGTAAAATATTATTTCGATCAACAAAAATCTGAAATCTATTCTGTAGAAGTAAATACTAAGGAAAAATAAAATATCGGGATAAAAAAAAGGAGCATGTAGGATTCGAACTGGTGCGGTCAACTTTTCCCGTTTAATTGGTACGCGCTCTACCAATTAAGCTATTTAATGTTACTTGATTTGTTTGGGATAATTTAGACCATATCAATGTACGAGTTTTACGGTATGCAGACACAATAAAGATTTTAATACTATGTCTCTATACTGTTTACTCGGCTTGCATACCGTGCATTTTTCTATTTATGTTCAAGTTTTGGAATCTAATTTGTGAAGAACAGGTCTGAATACCGTGGTTCTCTATTCAATAAGCCAATTATTATTGCATAAAACAAGTGGATTAGTTTTAAACACTTTTTATTCGTTTATAATGAATCTATAGTACAAAGGTGCACGTAAAATTACAACACCTCAATAGCTCAGTGGATAAGGAGACTGACAGTTAACGGAAGGGCGTGGGTTCAATTCCCGGCATTTTTTCCATTTTTCCAAGTATAACGCTAACGGTCGACACAATCAGTTTAAAAAGAAATCAATGTAATTTTCATTCTTTAAATTTTGTCGACCGTGGGGAAGTTAATGAATCAAAATTCCAATTTTATTTTTACAACCCTAAATACATTGCCAACAAATATATTCGGAGTAAACCGATGAAATTATGTCTGTTTGATACGTTTCAGTTGAGTTTTCTATCACGCCGCCACGGACCATACGTACATTGAATAACTTAATATACATTATAAATCGATTAAATTTTCAGAGAGGTTCTCGTGTTGCAGCGGTAGAGGCTGTGACTTGTGAACTAAAGGTTATAATGATAGCCGTGAGTTCGAATCTTCTGTAGCGATATCTTTTAATAATATTACTTTTCCTATCCTCTTCTGTACGATATGTTTAAAAGCTTTTTTACCTAAACTTCTTTCTTTCTTTCTTTCTTTCTTTCTTTCTTTCTTTCTTTCTTTCTTTCTTTCTTTCTTTCTTTCTTTCTTTCTTTCTTTCTTTCTTTCTTTCTTTCTTTCTTTCTTTCCATCTTTCTTTCCATCTTTCTTTCTTTCTTTCTTTCTTTCTGAGATTTAAAATACCTCAATTGGTAGAGCGCGTACCAATTAAACGGAAAAGTTAACCGAACGGGTTCGAATACTACATGCTACCTTTTTTATTTTGATCCCGATATTTTATTTTTCCTTAGTATTTACTTCTACAGAATAAATTTCAGATTTTGTTGATCGAAATAATATTTTACAATGTGTTTGGTCAATGATGTCTTCTGCTATAATTATGAAATACTAGGACTTGGTGATAAGCCTTTTGATAAGTATGATAACATGCTTAATATTCAGCTAGCTTAGTATGTATTATCAGCTGACTTCAGATATGCAAACTGTAATAACAACATTTATTTTCATTTTAGACTTTTTTATAGTCTATATTTTCTTCATTTCAGCTTAATTTAGCAGTTGTCATGGTTGTGTGCAAATTCCTATTACTATTAGATACGTTGTAATAAAACATGATTTTAAACATTTGTATATTACATTTCTCTGAGGGCTTGCAGCAAAATTGATATTTTATTTTCCTTGGTATAGGTTTGTGGCTAGTAGTCAGGTAATGATGATGATATGATGATGATGACGACGACGACGACGACGACGACGATGATAATGATAATGATGACGATGACGATGATGATGATGATGATGATGATGATGATGATGATGATGATGATGATGGATAACACAACTGATGTCAGATGATTATTAGAGTCGTGATGGTGACGATGATGGCAGTGATGAGGGATTTAATTTTGTATGAAATTCTCACCCCCCCCCTCCCGCACCCACCAGTCAATGTTGTTTTGATACTGAGACAAGAACGGACAATTGGTCTAGTATTGGCTCCAACATTGCTTTGGGGGGGGGGGGGTGCAAGCAATATGAAACATTAATGTTTGCCACTCATGTTACTTGCAATGTTTAAACAAAGAGCACGTTTCTATGGTATCAGTCACAGTATATGTTTTTGCTTAACACGTGTGCTATGACCCAAAAATACATCATCTCCAAATACACAGTTCAGTGACCTCGAGGCCTCCATTCAACAAGAAAGTTAACCTGTTGTTATAGAAGGACATGCATTTATACCCAATACACTCAGAGGTCAATTTATGAGTGCACAAACATTATATGTTTATATGCTAAATTAAGCTGAAATGAAGAAAATATAGACTATAAAAAGTCTAAAATGAAAATAAATGTTGTTATTACAGTTTGCATATCTGAAGTCAGCTGATAATACATACTAAGCTAGCTGAATATTAAGCATGTTTTCATACTTAAAGGCTTATCACCAAGCCCTAGTATTTCATATTTATAGCAGAAGACAACATTGAAAAAACACATTGTAAAATATTATTTCGATCAACAAAAATCTGAAATCTATTCTGTAGAAGTAAATACTAAGGAAAAATAAAATATCGGGATAAAAAAAAGGAGCATGTAGGATTCGAACTGGTGCGGTCAACTTTTCCCGTTTAATTGGTACGCGCTCTACCAATTAAGCTATTTAATGTTACTTGATTTGTTTGGGATAATTTAGACCATATCAATGTACGAGTTTTACGGTATGCAGACACAATAAAGATTTTAATACTATGTCTCTATACTGTTTACTCGGCTTGCATACCGTGCATTTTTCTATTTATGTCAAGTTTTGGAATCTAATTTGTGAAGAACAGGTCTGAATACCGTGGTTCTCTATTCAATAAGCCAATTATTATTGCATAAAACAAGTGGATTAGTTTTAAACACTTTTTATTCGTTTATAATGAATCTATAGTACAAAGGTGCACGTAAAATTACAACACCTCAATAGCTCAGTGGATAAGGAGACTGACAGTTAACGGAAGGGCGTGGGTTCAATTCCCGGCATTTTTTCCATTTTCCAAGTATAACGCTAACGGTCGACACAATCAGTTTAAAAAGAAATCAATGTAATTTTCATTCTTTAAATTTTGTCGACCGTGGGGAAGTTAATGAATCAAAATTCCAATTTTATTTTTACAACCCTAAATACATTGCCAACAAATATATTCGGAGTAAACCGATGAAATTATGTCTGTTTGATACGTTTCAGTTGAGTTTTCTATCACGCCGCCACGGACCATACGTACATTGAATAACTTAATATACATTATAAATCGATTAAATTTTCAGAGAGGTTCTCGTGTTGCAGCGGTAGAGGCTGTGACTTGTGAACTAAAGGTTATAATGATAGCCGTGAGTTCGAATCTTCTGTAGCGATATCTTTTAATAATATTACTTTTCCTATCCTCTTCTGTACGATATGTTTAAAAGCTTTTTACCTAAACTTCTTTCTTTCTTTCTTTCTTTCTTTCTTTCTTTCTTTCTTTCTTTCTTTCTTTCTTTCTTTCTTTCTTTCTTTCTTTCTTTCTTTCTTTCTTTCTTTCTTTCTTTCTTTCTTTCTTTCCATCTTTCTTTCCATCTTTCTTTCTTTCTTTCTTTCTTTCTGAGATTTAAAATACCTCAATTGGTAGAGCGCGTACCAATTAAACGGAAAAGTTAACCGAACGGGTTCGAATACTACATGCTACCTTTTTTTATTTTGATCCCGATATTTTATTTTTCCTTAGTAATTACTTCTACAGAATAAATTTCAGATTTTTTTTTTTTAAAATAATATTTTACAATGTGTTTGGTCAATGATGTCTTCTGCTATAATTATGAAATACTAGGACTTGGTGATAAGCCTTTTGATAAGTATGATAACATGCTTAATATTCAGCTAGCTTAGTATGTATTATCAGCTGACTTCAGATATGCAAACTGTAATAACAACATTTATTTTCATTTTAGACTTTTTATAGTCTATATTTTCTTCATTTCAGCTTAATTTAGCAGTTGTCATGGTTGTGTGCAAATTCCTATTACTATTAGATACGTTGTAATAAAACATGATTTTAAACATTTGTATATTACATTTCTCTGAGGGCTTGCAGCAAAATTGATATTTTATTTTCCTTGGTATAGGTTTGTGGCTAGTAGTCAGGTAATGATGATGATATGATGATGATGACGACGACGACGACGACGACGACGATGATAATGATAATGATGACGATGACGATGATGATGATGATGATGATGATGATGATGATGATGATGATGATGATGGATAACACAACTGATGTCAGATGATTATTAGAGTCGTGATGGTGACGATGATGGCAGTGATGAGGGATTTAATTTTGTATGAAATTTTCCCCCCCCCCCCCTCCCGCACCCACCAGTCAATGTTGTTTTGATACTGAGACAAGAACGGACAATTGGTCTAGTATTGGCTCCAACATTGCTTTGGGGGTGGGGGGGGTGCAAGCAATATGAAACATTAATGTTTGCCACTCATGTTACTTGCAATGTTTAAACAAAGAGCACGTTTCTATGGTATCAGTCACAGTATATGTTTTTGCTTAACACGTGTGCTATGACCCAAAAAATACATCATCTCCAAATACACAGTTCAGTGACCTCGAGGCCTCCATTCAACAAGAAAGTTAACCTGTTGTTATAGAAGGACATGCATTTATACCCAATACACTCAGAGGTCAATTTATGAGTGCACAAACATTATATGTTTATATGCTAAATTAAGCTGAAATGAAGAAAATATAGACTATAAAAAAGTCTAAAATGAAAATAAATGTTGTTATTACAGTTTGCATATCTGAAGTCAACTGATAAACATAGTATGCGAGCTGAATATTAAGCATGTTTTTCATACTTAAAGGCTTATCACCAAGCCCTAGTATTTCATATTTATAGCAGAAGACAACATTGAAAAAAAAAACACATTGTAAAATATTATTTCGATCAACAAAAATCTGAAATCTATTCTGTAGAAGTAAATACTAAGGAAAAATAAAATATCGGGATAAAAAAAAGGAGCATGTAGGATTCGAACTGGTGCGGTCAACTTTTCCCGTTTAATTGGTACGCGCTCTACCAATTGAGCTATTTAATGTTACTTGATTTGTTTGGGATAATTTAGACCATATCAATGTACGAGTTTTACGGTATGCAGACACAATAAAGATTTTAATACTATGTCTCTATACTGTTTACTCGGCTTGCATACCGTGCATTTTTCTATTTATGTCAAGTTTTGGAATCTAATTTGTGAAGAACAGGTCTGAATACCGTGGTTCTCTATTCAATAAGCCAATTATTATTGCATAAAACAAGTGGATTAGTTTTAAACACTTTTTATTCGTTTATAATGAATCTATAGTACAAAGGTGCACGTAAAATTACAACACCTCAATAGCTCAGTGGATAAGGAGACTGACAGTTAACGGAAGGGCGTGGGTTCAATTCCCGGCATTTTTTTCCATTTTTCCAAGTATAACGCTAACGGTCGACACAATCAGTTTAAAAAGAAATCAATGTAATTTTCGAGGAAGGTGCGATGATGGCTTATAGCAGAATTAGCGCTATTATGCTAACAATGCTATTAGCATTTAATTAGTATGCTATCTCTATGCATTATAGTGCTAATAGCAACGCTAATGAAAAATCCGTTAAAACTGCTATTACCATACCACTTTTAGCGTTTTAGCAGTTATTAGAGCCTCATTTGCAAATATGTCAATAACGCTAATAGCAAGTAATAGCACGTCATATGCAATTGTGCTAAATCTAAAAAGTTTGTAAGTCTAGGGAAAGCGTGCTATTAGCGCTAATAGCGCTATTAGCGCTAATAGCAAATAATAGCACGTCATATGCAATTGTGCTAAATCTAAAAAGATTCTAAGTCTAGGGAAAGCGTGCTATTAGCGCTAATAGCGCTATTAGCGCTAATAGCAAATAATAGCACGTCATATGCAATTGTGCTAAATCTAAAAAGATTCTAAGTCTAGGGAAAGCGTGCTATTAGCGCTAATAGCGCTATTAGCGCTAATAGCAAATAATAGCACGTCATATGCAATTGTGCTAAATCTAAAAGATTCTAAGTCTAGGGAAAGCGTGCTATTAGGTGCTAATAGCGCTATTAGCGCTAATAGCAAATAATAGCACGTCATATGCAATTGTGCTAAATCTAAAAAGATTCTAAGTCTAGGGAAAGCGTGCTATTAGCGCTAATAGCGCTATTAGCGCTAATAGCAAATAATAGCACGTCATATGCAATTGTGCTAAATCTAAAAGATTCTAAGTCTAGGGAAAGCGTGCTATTAGCGCTAATAGCGCTATTAGCGCTAATAGCAATTAATAGCACGTAATATGCAATTGTGCTAAATCTAAAAAGTTTGTAAGTCTAGGGAAAGCGTGCTATTAGCGCTAAGAGCGCTATTAGCGCTAATAGCAATTAATAGCACGTCATATGCAATTGTGCTAAATCTAAAAAGATTCTAAGTCTAGGGAAAGCGTGCTATTAGCGCTAATAGCGCTATTAGCGCTAATAGCAAATAATAGCACGTCATATGCAATTGTGCTAAATGTAAAAAGATTCCAAGTCTAGGGAAAGCGTGCTATTAGCGCTAATAGCGGTATTAGCGCTAATAGCAATTAATAGCACGTCATATGCAATTGTGCTAAATCTAAAAAGTTTGTAAGTCTAGGGAAAGCGTGCTATTAGCGCTAATAGCGCTATTAGCGCTAATAGCAAATAATAGCACGTCATATGCAATTGTGCTAAATCTAAAAAGTTTGTAAGTCTAGGGAAAGCGTGCTATTAGCGCTAATAGCGCTATTAGCGCTAATAGCAAATAATAGCACGTCATGTGCAATTGTGCTAAATGTAAAAAGATTCTAAGTCTAGGGAAAGCGTGCTATTAGCGCTAATAGCGCTATTAGCGCTAATAGCAATTAATAGCACGTCATATGCAATTGTGCTAAATGTAAAACGATTCTAAGTCTAGGGAAAGCGTGCTATTAGCGCTAATAGCGCTATTAGCGCTAATAGCAAATAATAGCACGTCATATGCAATTGTGATAAATCTAAAAAGTTTGTAAGTCTAGGGAAAGCGTGCTATTAGCGCTAATAGCGCTATTAGCGCTAATAGCAAATAATAGCACGTCATATGCAATTGTGCTAAATCTAAAAAGATTCTAAGTCTAGGGAAAGCGTGCTATTAGCGCTAATAGCGCTATTAGCGCTAATAGCACGTCATATGCAATTGTGCTAAATGTAAAAAGATTCTAAGTCTAGGGAAAGCGTGCTATTAGCGCTAATAGCGCTATTAGCGCTAATAGCAATTAATATCACGTCATATGCAATTGTGCTAAATGTAAAACTATTCTAAGTCTAGGGAAAGCGTGCTATTAGCGCTAATAGCAAATAATAGCACGTCATATGCAATTGTGCTAAATCTAAAAAGATTCTAAGTCTAGGGAAAGCGTGCTATTAGCGCTAAAAGCGATATTAGCGCTAATAGCAATTAATAGCACGTAATATGCAATTGTGCTAAATCTAAAAAGTTTGTAAGTCTAGGGAAAGCGTGCTATTAGCGCTAATAGCAAATAATAGCACGTCATATGCAATTGTGCTAATCTAAAAAGACTCTAAGTCTAGGAAAAGCGTGCTATTCGCGCTAATAGCGCTAATAGCAAATAATAGCACGTCATATGCAATTGTGCTAAATGTAAAAAGATTCTTAGTCAAGGGACAGTGTGCTAATAGCGCTATTAGCGCTAATAGCAAATAATAGCACGTCATATGCAATTGTGCTGGGAATTGTGCTAAGTCTAGGGAAAGCGTGCTATTAGCGCTATTAGTGCTAATAGCAATTATTAGCACGTCATATGCAATTGTGCGAAATCTAAAAAATTTTAAGTCTAGGGAAAGCGTGCTATTAGAGCTAATAGCAAATAATAGCACGTCATATGCAATTGTGCTAAATCTAAAAAGGTCCTAAGTCTAGGGAAAGCGTGCTATTAGCGCTAATAGCAATTAATAGCACGTCATATGCGGCCTTGATGGTTTTTGCTGATGGTGGGGACAGCGGTCATACTAAGTTTCTTGCCCTGCGGGGCCCTTTATATTTGAACTCACTTGGAGTGTTTAGTTGTCGTATGGGAGTCACCGGCCTCAGGCCTGCCGGAAGCGGCCTTGATGTTTGTTGCTGATGGCGGGGACAGCGGTCATACTAAGTTTCATGCCCTGCGGGGCCCTTTTATATTTGAACTCACTTGGAGTGTTTAGTTGTCGTCTGGGAGTCTCTGGCCTCGGGCCTGCCGGCCCTGCGGCCTTGATGTTTTTTGTTGATGGTGGGGACAGCGGTCACACTAGCTTTGTTGCCCTGCGGGGCCCATTTATATTGGAACTCACTTGGGAGTGTTTAGTTGTCGTATGGGAGTCTCCGGCCTCAGGCCTGCCGGCCCTGCGGCCTTGATGTTTTTTGTTGATGGTGGGGACAGTGGTCACACAAGCCTTGTTGCCCTGCGTGGCCCCTTTATATTGGAACTCACTTGGAGTGTTAAGTTGTCGTATGGGGGTCTCCGGCCTCAGGCCTGCCGGCCCTGCGGCCCTAATATTTTTGTTGATGGTGGGGACAGCTTTCTAGCCCTGCGGGGCCCTTTTTTATATTTGAACTCACTTGGAGTGTTTAGTTGTCGTATGGGAGTCACCGGCCTCGGGCCTGCCGGCCCTGCGGCCTTGATGTTTTTTGTTGATGGTGGGGACAGAGGTCTCACTAGCTTTCTTGCCCTGCGGGGCCCTTTTATATTGGAACTCACTTGGAGTGTTTAGTTGTCCGTATGGGAGTCACCGGCCCTGCGGCCTTGATGTTTGTTGTTGATGGTGGGGACAGCGGTCACACTAGCTTTGTTGCCCTGCGGGGCCCTTTTATATTGGAACCCACTTGGAGTGTTTAGTTGTCGTATGGGAGTCACCGGCCTCGGGCCTGCCGGCCCTGCGGCCTTGATGTTTGTTGCTGATGGTGGGGACAGCGGTCATACTAAGTTTCTTGCCCTGCGGGGCCCTTTTATATTTGAACTCACTTGGAGTGTTTAGTTGTCGTATGGGAGTCTCCGGCCTCTGGCCTGCCAGCCCTGAGGCCTTGATGTTTTTTGTTGATGGTGGGTACAGAGGTCTCACTAGCTTTGTTGCCCTGCGGGGCCCATTTATATTGGAACTCACTTGGGAGTGTTTAGTTGTCGTATGGGAGTCTCCGGCCTCAGGCCTGCCGGCCCTGCGGCCTTGATGTTTTTTGTTGATGGTGGGGACAGTGGTCACACAAGCCTTGTTGCCCTGTGTGGCCCCTTTATATTGGAACTCACTTGGAGTGTTATAAGTTGTCGTATGGGAGTCTCCGGCCTCAGGCCTGCCGGCCCTGCGGCCCTAATATTTTCGATGATGGTGGGGACAGCGGTAACACTAGCTTTCTTGCCCTGCAGGGGCCCTTTTATATTGGAACTCACTTGGAGTGTTTAGTTGTCGTATGGAGTCACCGGCCTCAGGCCTGCCGGCCCTGCGGCCTTGATGTTTGTTGATGATGGTGGGGACAGCGGTCACACTAAGTTTTTGCCCTGCGGGGCCCTTTCATATTTGAACTCACTTGGAGTGTTTAGTTGTCGTATGGGAGCTTCCGGCCTCGGGCCTGCCGGCCCTGCGGCCTTGATGTTTTTTTGTTGATGGTGGGGACAGAGGTCTCACTAGCTTTCTTGGCCTGCGGGGCCCTTTTATATTGGAACTCACATGGAGTGTTTAGTTGTCGTATGGGAGTCACCGGCCTCGGGCCTGCCGGCCCTGCGGCCTTGATGTTTTTTGTTGATGGTGGGGACAGTGGTCACACAAGCCTTGTTGCCCTGTGTGGCCCCTTTATATTGGAACTCACTTGGAGTGTTATAAGTTGTCGTATGGGGAGTCTCCGGCCTCAGGCCTGCCGGCCCTGCGGCCCTAATATTTTCGATGATGGTGGGGACAGCGGTAACACTAGCTTTCTTGCCCTGCGGGGCCCTTTTATATTGGAACTCACTTGGAGTGTTTAGTTGTCGTATGGGAGTCACCGGCCTGGGGCCTGCCGGCCCTGCGGCCTTGATGTTTGTTGATGATGGTGGGGACAGCGGTCACACTAAGTTTTTGCCCTGCAGGGGCCCTTTCATGTTGAACTCACTTGGAGTGTTTAGTTGTCGTATGGGAGCTTCCGGCCTCGGGCCTGCCGGCCCTGCGGCCTTGATGTTTTTTTTTTTGATGGTGGGGACAGAGGTCTCACTAGCTTTCTTGGCCTGCGGGGCCCTTTTATATTGGAACTCACATGGAGTGTTTAGTTGTCGTATGGGAGTCACCGGCCTCAGGCCTGCCGGCCCTGCGGCCTTGATGTTTGTTGTTGAGGGTAGGGACCGCGGTCCGCCGAAGCATTTTGGCCTGAGGGGCCCTTTTATATTGGAACTCACTTGGAGTGTTTAGTTGTCGTATGGGAGTCACCGGCCTCGGGCATGCCGGCCCTGCGGCCTTGATGTTTGTTGCTAATGGCTGGGACAGCGGTCATACTAAGTTTCTTGCCCTGCGGGGCCCTTTTATATTTCAACTCACTTGGAGTGTTTAGTTGTCGTATGGGAGTCTCTGGCGTTGGGCCTGCTGGTCCTGCGGCCTTGATGTTTTTTGTTGATGGTGGGGACAGCGGTCACACTAGCTTTGTTGCCCTGCGGGGCCCTTTTACATTGGAACTCACTTGGAGTGTTTAGTTGTCGTATGGGAGTCACCGGCATCGGGCCTGCCGGCCCTGCGGCCTTGATGTTTGTTGCTGATGGTGGGGACAGCGGTCATACTAAGTTTTGTGCCCTACGGGGCCCTTTTATATTTGGACTCACTTGGAGTGTTTAGTTGTCGTATGGGAGTCTCCGGCCTCGGGCCTGTCGGCCCTGCGGCCTTGATGTTTTTTGTTGATGGTGGGGACAGCGGTCACACTAGCTTTGTTGCCCTGCGGGGCCCTTTTTATATTGGAACTCATTTGGAGTGTTTAGTTGTCGTATGGAGTCACCGGCCTCAGGCCTGCCGGCCCTGCGGCCTTGATGTTTTTTGCTGATGGTGGGGACAGCGGTCACACTAAGTTTCTTGCCCGTCAGGGGCCCTTTTATATTTGAACTCACTTGGAGTGTTTAGTTGTCGTATGGGAGTCACCGGCCTCGGGCCTGCCGGCCCTGCGGCCTTGATGTTTTTTGTTGATGGTGGGGACAGAGGTCTCACTAGCTTTCTTGCCCTGCGGGCCCTTTTATATTGGAACTCACTTGGAGTGTTTAGTTGTCGTATGGGAGTCACCGGCCTCGGGCCTGCCGGCCCTGCGGCCTTGATGTTTGTTGTTGATGGTGGGGACAGCGGTCACACTAGCTTTGTTGCCTGCAGGGCCCTTTTATATTGGAACTCACTTGGAGTGTTTAGTTGTCGTATGGGAGTCACCGGCCTCGGGCCTGGCGGCCCTGCGGCCTTGATGTTTGTTGCTGATGGCGGGGACAGCGGTCATACTAAGTTTCTTGCCCTGCGGGGCCCTTTTTATATTTGAACTCACTTGGAGTGTTTAGTTGTCGTATGGGAGTCTCCGGCCTCTGGCCTGCCAGCCCTGAGGCCTTGATGTTTTTTGTTGATGGTAGGTACAGAGGTCTCACTAGCTTTGTTGCCCTGCGGGGCCCATTTATATTGGAACTCACTTGGGAGTGTTTAGTTGTCGTATGGGAGTCTCCGGCCTCAGGCCTGCCGGCCCTGCGGCCTTGATGTTTTTGTTGATGGTGGGGACAGTGGTCACACAAGCCTTGTTGCCCTGCGTGGCCCCTTTATATTGGAACTCACTTGGAGTGTTAAGTTGTCGTATGGGAGTCTCCGGCCTCAGGCCTGCCGGCCCTGCGGCCCTAATATTTTCGATGATGGTGGGGACAGCGGTAACACTAGCTTTCTTGATTTGCGGGGCCCTTTTATATTGGAACTCACTTGGAGTGTTTAGTTGTCGTATGGAGTCACCGGCCTCAGGCCTGCCGGCCCTGCGGCCTTGATGTTTGTTGTTGATGGTGGGGACAGCGGTCACACTAGCTTTGTTGCCCTGCGGGGCCCTTTTATATTGGAACTCACTTGGAGTGTTTAGTTGTCGTATGGGAGTCACCGGCCTCGGGCATGCCGGCCCTGCGGCCTTGATGTTTGTTGCTGATGGCGGGGACAGCGGTCATACTAAGTTTCTTGCCCTGCGGGGCCTTTTTATATTTGAACTCACTTGGAGTGTTTAGTTGTCGTATGGGAGTCTCTGGCCTCGGGCCTGCTGGTCCTGCGGCCTTGATGTTTTTTGTTGATGGTGGGGACAGCGGTCACACTAGCTTTGTTGCCCTGCGGGGCCCTTTTACATTGGAACTCACTTGGAGTGTTTAGTTGTCGTATGGGAGTCACCGGCATCGGGCCTGCCGGCCCTGCGGCCTTGATGTTTGTTGCTGATGGTGGGGACAGCGGTCATACTAAGTTTTGTGCCCTACGGGGCCCTTTTATATTTGGACTCACTTGGAGTGTTTAGTTGTCGTATGGGAGTCTCCGGCCTCGGGCCTGTCGGCCCTGCGGCCTTGATGTTTTTTGTTGATATTGGGGACAGCGGTCACACTAGCTTTGTTGCCCTGCGGGGCCCTTTTATATTGGAACTCATTTGGAGTGTTTAGTTGTCGTATGGGAGTCACCGGCCTCGGGCCTGCCGGCCCTGCGGCCTTGATGTTTTTTGCTGATGGTGGGGACAGCGGTCACACTAAGTATCTTGCCCTGCGGGGCCCTTTTATATTTGAACTCACTTGGAGTGTTTAGTTGTCGTATGGGAGTCACCGGCCTCGGGCCTGCCGGCCCTGCGGCCTTGATGTTTTTTGTTGATGGTGGGGACAGAGGTCTCACTAGCTTTCTTGCCCTGCGGGGCCCTTTTATATTGGAACTCACTTGGAGTGTTTAGTTGTCGTATGGGAGTCACCGGCCTCGGGCCTGCCGGCCCTGCGGCCTTGATGTTTGTTGTTGATGGTGGGGACAGCGGTCACACTAGCTTTGTTGATTTGCGGGGCCCTTTTTATATTGGAACTCACTTGGAGTGTTTAGTTGTCGTATGGGAGTCACCGGCCTCAGGCCTGGCGGCCCTGCGGCCTTGATGTTTGTTGCTGATGGCGGGGACAGCGGTCATACTAAGTTTCTTGCCCTGCGGGGCCCTTTTATATTTGAACTCACTTGGAGTGTTTAGTTGTCGTATGGGAGTCTCCGGCCTCTGGCCTGCCAGCCCTGAGGCCTTGATGTTTTTTGTTGATGGTAGGTACAGAGGTCTCACTAGCTTTGTTGCCCTGCGGGGCCCATTTATATTGGAACTCACTTGGGAGAGTTTAGCGGTCGGAGGGGAGGCTCCGGCCTCAGGCCTGCCGGCCCTGCGGCCTTGATGTTTTTGTTGATGGTGGGGACAGTGGTCACACAAGCCTTGTTGCCCTGCGTGGCCCCTTTATATTGGAACTCACTTGGAGTGTTAAGTTGTCGTATGGGAGTCTCCGGCCTCAGGCCTGCCGGCCCTGCGGCCCTAATATTTTCGATGATGGTGGGGACAGCGGTAACACTAGCTTTCTTGCCCTGCGGGGCCCTTTTATATTGGAACTCACTTGGAGTGTTTAGTTGTCGTATGGGAGTCACCGGCCTCAGGCCTGCCGGCCCTGCGGCCTTGATGTTTGTTGTTGATGGTGGGGACAGCGGTCACACTAGCTTTGTTGCCCTGCGGGGCCCTTTTATATTGGAACTCACTTGGAGTGTTTAGTTGTCGTATGGGGAGTCACCGGCCTCGGGCATGCCGGCCCTGCGGCCTTGATGTTTGTTGCTGATGGTGGGGACAGCGGTCATACTAAGTTTCTTGCCCTTGCGGGGCCCTTTTTATATTTGAACTCACTTGGAGTGTTTAGTTGTCGTATGGGGAGTCTCTGGCCTCGGGCCTGCTGGTCCTGCGGCCTTGATGTTTTTTGTTGATGGTGGGGACAGCGGTCACACTAGCTTTGTTGCCTTGCGGGGCCCTTCCCCCGGGAACTCACTTGGAGTGTTTAGTTGTCGTATGGGAGTCACCGGCATCGGGCCTGCCGGCCCTGCGGCCTTGATGTTTGTTGCTGATGGTGGGGACAGCGGTCATACTAAGTTTTGTGCCCTACGGGGCCCTTTTATATTTGGACTCACTTGGAGTGTTTAGTTGTCGTATGGGAGTCTCCGGCCTCGGGCCTGTCGGCCCTGCGGCCTTGATGTTTTTTGTTGATATTGGGGACAGCGGTCACACTAGCTTTGTTGCCCTGCGGGGCCCTTTTATATTGGAACTCATTTGGAGTGTTTAGTTGTCGTATGGGAGTCACCGGCCTCGGGCCTGCCGGCCCTGCGGCCTTGATGTTTTTTGCTGATGGTGGGGACAGCGGTCACACTAGCTTTCTTGCCCTGCGGGGCCCTTTTTATATTTGAACTCACTTGGAGTGTTTAGTTGTCGTATGGAGTCACCGGCCTCAGGCCTGCCGGCCCTGCGGCCTTGATGTTTTTTGTTGATGGTGGGGACAGAGGTCTCACTAGCTTTCTTGCTCCGCGGGGCCCTTTTATATTGGAACTCACTTGGAGTGTTTAGTTGTCGTATGGGAGTCACCGGCCTCGGGCCTGCCGGCCCTGCGGCCTTGATGTTTGTTGTTGATGGTGGGGACAGCGGTCACACTAGCTTTGTTGCCCTGCGGGCCCCAGCCCG
>NC_092629.1:10082369-10292369 GCF_039555335.1 Amphiura filiformis
GCATGGTGGGTCGTCAGACGGAGCTATTGGCCAAGTCATGTAAGCAAATGCCCAGTTTGAGAGAAATAGATATATCAGAAAATGAAGCAGGCAGAAGTCTGGAATATTTGTCAGAATCATTGTCATCAGTAAGATCTGTGGAACGACTCGTCATAAAGCATATGTGGTCATCAGTAGATGCAATGCAGATATTCACACAAAGATTTCCAGAGTTTGGATCGCACTTGTTACAGTTACTTATGAGCGGAAACGACATGGATGAGAAAGTTACGGCAAATCTTGTATCTCATCTTGCAAGAGCCAATCGGTTGCAGGAGCTATGGATTAGTGTGATTTGACCTTAGTAGGAAGTATCACAATCAACTGGTGAAGACAATAGTTCATCTGACCTCTCTGAAAACGCTGTGCATCTATCACAGTCACTATCCAGATGACTTGCTTGTGAGTGCAGGCAAAGTGATAGCATCACTGCCTAATTTGAATCAACTCGTATTAGGCATTGACTACGACATCCAATCACCAGAAGTCAACAGTACCTCATGGCAGGTGTTCAAGGCCAAGCTACAGTATGCGTTGAAACTCAAAGGGTTGGAGCTACAGAATATTGCCCTCGGAAAGAACGACTTCGTGGATTTTGTTAACTTGAGCCGAGAAAAAGGATTCAAAGTTAGGTTAGTCAGTGACTTTATCTCATGCTAAAGATATTTTATATATAAAAAATAGTATTTTGAGCGTGATCCTTTGATTATGTAAATAAAAATTATGTAATTGCCATGGTAGAGAAAAAGAAGGCACATTGTCAATATACAATATGTTCATATTTTTTGGCAGATTTGTCAAGCTTTCTGCGATTTTTAGGGTCATTTAGCCTCTTCAAGAAAAAAAACAATCATAACTCACTAACCTTATTTGGAAAGCATGTCTGCCTGTGGAGCATGCTTTTTTATATCACTGTATCATTATTTTCCATCCAATCTGAATCATAAACTCATTTGTTAGCATGCGATGAAATTATTAAGTCACGGTGTCATATGGCATCTTGTTTTTCAATCTGGATACCGCTCATGAATAATAATAATAATAATAATAATAATAATAATAATAATAATAATAATAATAATAATAATAATAATAATAATAATACTTATAATAATATTAATAATAACAACAATAACAACAATAATAATAATAGTAAAAAAAATATAAATATTTTCAAAGCATATGGATATCAGGCTTCTATTCCTTTTGATTACAGTTATCATATCAACTGCGTGCCAGATGACGTACCCGTTCCACAAGATGACATCTTTACATTTTTCTGATTGGGCTACACACTCGATAAGATGATCGGTGATCATAATCAGTAGGTATACTGTGATTAATTAAACATTGTATACTCTGAAAATTAAATTATAGGCTTATATAGTACCCAAAATTGTTTAAAATTAGTGAGGGAATTTCAAATGTTTCCGAGGTAATTTAGTTCAATCTTATACTACTGAATGTGCCATACTTTTTATTATTAAATTAAAGTAAGTCTGGCTATTTTTCATATTATTGTTTTATCATTCTTGACAAACCATTGTTAGTCAATTAAAGTAGGAATTTATTATCTTCCATAAGTAATGTATAAAAAAAACACTAGATATAATCAGGCATTCAAATTTTCAATTTATATATTCTCAGGTTGACAACAGGTACAACTGCTGGCATCAGTCATCAGAAAACTCTATCATAACGTAAATGCTTTAACGTCGACAGAGGATCTTTTACAGTATGCACAACACACTTAAAAGGTACCATGAAGCCAGAAACAACATGACCAACTTCGTAGTAAGGCACCACGTCTTTTTGGTCCTATAGTGCTATCGGTGCCCGAAGAGGTACCGATGGCACTTTTTATTGTACCCTGAACATTTGTACAGTGCATTTGTTTTTTATTTAAATGAAAAACAATAACACTATGCAATTATTATGCTTGATACAATTTATTATATCTCCAGGGAGTGATGTTAAGAGTCATCGGTACCTAACTGGTACCTATAGGACCAAATTGGATGTGGTGCCTAAACTAGAAGCCCTAAAACGTCACCGTGTTTCAAACACCGAACTTGCATCCAATATTGAAAAAAAATGCTGATCAAGCTGTTCATGATGACAAGGTTCCAAAACCTGATCCATTCGACTACTTCATGGTCGGAGACCCCTCTTGAGGGTTGAGAGCCAGAAATCACAATCACCTGCTCCCACAAAATGAAAATAAAGTCATCAGAGCACTTTAGAAGATACAGTCCATTAATCATGACAAAATTCAATAGAAAAAAAATACATTGTCGAGGAAATATTGATTTTTGAAGCCCAAAGCAAGGGGCCAACTTTATGCTCATTTTGTGAGAGCTGGTCATAGTGAGTTACGGCTTTCTGGTTCTGAACCCTCGAATTAGAGACTTCAAGGACTGTTCTTTTGAAAATACTCATGTGACGTCCATCAGCGGAGCTATTCAGATATTTTTCAGGAACTTGATGGCTGTGGAAATATTAACACGCATGGAGATATTCTTATTGATTCAGGAACCAAAATATTTATATGAAATTGATTTGCAATTGATTAAAGTATATCTTCAATGCAAGCCATACATTATGGTCCAACGATTTTGGCGGCGCAAAATCGTGCGACGCGCCGTGAAATTTTCCTTCCTCCGCACAATTTCATTTGCTCCGCGAAATTCAAGTTTTTCCGCGCAATTCTCTATGAAATGTGAAAAATGGTCTTTTGTTTGTCTGTATTGAATTGTCAGCCTTGTTTGAAGCGTCACAGTAATGTAACCATTTTACTAATCTGTCTCGTACCAGTGTTGCTATTTCCGCGCATTTCCGCGCAATTGGCTATTTTTTTCCGCGCAAATCGTTTGTCCCTGGCCATAATAAAATTGATTATGGTAAAAGCTCCCACGGCAATAAAAAAAAAGTCACGTTTCTGCTGTTCTCATGTTCTCACACATAAATCCAAGTTCAGCATAAAGTTGACACGCTTAATAAGGCGTACAAGGATCTTTTAATACGCTTGGATTGCAATTACATCGCAAGAAGGTAATTTCTGATAATGACACAAAATGTTACGAATGGTGATGATGATAATATTAATGTTAATGTTAATTCCGTTCACCTTAGTTATGAAAACGCTAATGATAACGTTAATTTTGAATGATGTTATGGACAAGGCCAAACAAAAACAATATGTAAAGCCCTTGGCAGTTTCAAAAAACGAACGCGGAATGCGTTTTTTTAAAGATTTATTTTGAATTAAGATATCATTTGCTTGCTAGTGTACACAGTACACAGCATAAAATTGTGGTTCATTTATATTATTGAAATATATAATATATCAATTGTTTTATACCTTTAATCGAATCAAGTAATTTTCTTCAAAATATATATCAGAAAGTCATGATTAAAAAACATTTAAAAATCTATGAAATTGACGTTTCGGCTAAAATGGTTACGTTAAGAAAAAGGAACGCCTCGGGCGCTCTGAGACATATACATTTTTTGGTCCTAATAGTAACACGAGCATGAATATTTCTAACATTACTTAGTAAATGTTTTTTTCAGTGAAACCTACAAACATGCATACGAAAAAGAGCACGTGATATTGATCATCTTAAGGGTGGTCTTAACCCTGGAATGATGGAAACTTTCCATGTAATAAAGTTTGAATGTTCTAAAAAAGTTCCATTCAGTGATCCCAGCGTAAGTGTAAAAAAAAACATCTTTACAAATTGCTTAAAAGTAAAGGATAAAGTCATTCAAATTGTCATTTGGTATTTTTGAAATGAAAAATTTGGCAAAAAAACGAAGAAAACAACAGTATTGACGAAGTTGAAGCCCCATTCAAATACATGTAGCTAATTTATATACTGAGAGTATATAAATTACAGATTCATGTAAATGCCTTATTTTGTCTTAAATACACGGCTTTCGGCAATGATAAAGGTACCAAAATCTGAATTTTGATGATTTTTACGATCGTCCGGATGAGCAAGTCACTGAATGGGCCTTAAATGGAGTCAAGGCAACGTCTGGCTGTAATCAACGACCGTGGCATTAGTGTCAACATCAAATTGAAAAATTCAGGTACATAACTGTAATTATCTTGATGACATTGTATAGATAATAGTATGACCTTGGATGATCAAGTTAACTACATTAGGAAGAACATTCTTTCAGGTTTATGCATGTTTAGAAAATGTAAAAATGTATTACCATCACAAACATATATCTCACTTTTCAGTAGTAATATTTTCATTAATTTCATCATTCAAAGTTTTCACGTTTTTCAGCTGCGCTTTTACTGCGAATAACTGACCTGACGATAACATAATTAATGAGAACTGGTATTTGGAGGAACGTTGTATAGTTATTATTACTAGTAAATACCGCATACGAATGGTGGCCACATATAAACTAACCGTACTTTTCCGTGGAGTGCCTTACGAGATTCGCGTATAGTTGGCTGTTATTCGTCGCCGAAGCGGTAGTGATGAATGTGTATAAATAATGAATATCGTCGCTGGGTGGGAAAAACCTCACTGTGTAATTGAAAAGGGCAAATGAAAAACCTCATACTGACACCAAAGATATATTGAGTATCTTTGGTGACACGATCTGCTCCATGGGGGCCAAAGGAGGCATTTTGAAAATTGAGTTACTGTAATTATTACCTTGTAGTAACATTAGGCTATCATATACTGAAAACTCTAGCATACTTGGTTCGAAAGTTATGAGATTTTGTGATGTATATTTTCTTATGTATTTTATTGTTTTTACTCCATATTTTTGCCTTTATCTCAGTTTCAAATTGCCGCCTTTGGCCCCCATGGACCAGATCGTGTCATGTAACAAGTGGGCCCAGTTACATAAACATGCATGACATGCAAATATCTGTTCAAAGTTAACAGGATTTAAATAGTAAAGTGTGTTGGTTATTTTGGTCGTTTACAGTTTAAGATGGTGTATCGGATTATTTCATGTACAAATACAAAATAAAAATGACCAAGTTTTGAGTTTGAATACATAAAGATTTTTCCCGGGCAGCGACGATATGTGTAATGTATTTTGTGTTAAGATTTCTACATGTAATTATGTGTTAATGAAAAATGTGTTAATTGGGGGGGGGCAACCGTCAGTCAGACGGTTCAGAAAATTTGGTCCGCTATTCAGAATTCTGAATAGCGGACATGTTTTCATTTCAAATGACCCGCTAACCAGAAGACCCGCTCATCAGAAACCCCGTTTATATTCAAAAGGTCCGCTACTCAGAAAACATTTTACGCAGGATCACACCCGGTACCCTCTATTCAAACAACCCACCACTCAGAAAACCAAGCTCTCAGGGTCAGGGTTAATGTTAGGGCTAGGGTTAGGGTTAGGGTTAGAGCTAGGGTTAGTTAAGGCTAGGGTTTGGGTTAGGGTTAGAGCTAGGGTTAGGGCTAACTCAGTTCTTTCAAATGATTAAAACAGCCCACTAGTCAGAATTCTGAATAGTGGGCATAGCGGGTCTTCTGTGTAACGGATATAGACTTTCTGAGTAGCAGGACCGCTACTCATAAAATGTTTTCTGAATACCGGGTCTTCTGAGTGACGGGCTGCACCCGTGTAAATGCACCAGACTTTCAGATTTTATATCTTAGAAAAATTTTGAAAGTTCTCCAATCTTGTTCAAAGATAAATCATTGGTTGTATGGATAGAATTTCACTTTTAGTAGCGTCCCTGGTAGCGGCACTAACATTCTGTTTCAGGCATTTCTTGGTACTAATTTTATTACTATGATTGTATCGAAAAATTGCAATATCCTTCATATGATGAATATAATTATACTGTATAGTGTATAAATATGCATAAAGGCAAAAGGCAAATACTTAAAGATAAACCATTAACAAAAACAATGGAAATTATAAAGGTACCATTGTACCTGATGGCGTTATCGCCATGCATGGGGGAGCCCTGGGTGACACGTAGCAGGTGCCCATCCCAATCGAAGTAAAAAACGTTTTTCCATTGTACGTGTAGTATCCATATAGACCAGGTTAAAACTGAGCTAAGTACCACTTGGAGAACAAGAAATTCTCATATGGTTTATCTGGACCAGTTTTGCATGGGGAACAAGAATTTCTTGGGTAAAAAGCCTGTAACCTGAGAACTTTTCCGTGAGGGCGCTTTTTTCAAAATGGCCGCCAAAATCCAATATATATGGTTAAATTAGTCACTTTAGGGCATATTTAACCAGATTTTGGATTTTTATTGATAGCAATAATGTACTACTAAGTCAGGTTATTAATATGAAGGTAACAGGAGGTCACAGCTGAGGCGCTTTTTTCAAAATGGCCGCCAAAATCAATTAAAACCTATATATGGTTGAATTAGTCACTTCAGGGCATATTTGACCAGATTGGGGATTTTTATTGATAGCAATAATGTACTACTAAGTCAGGTTATTAATATGAAGGTAACAGGAGGTCACAGCTGAGGGCGCTTTTTTCAAAATGGCCGCCATAATCAAAGAAAAGCATATATATTGTTAAATTAGTCACTTAAGTGGTATACTTCATCAGATTTTGGATGTTGTTATTGATAGAGGTACAGCATTACTAGGTCAAATTATTAATGCGAAGGTAAGTGGATGTCACAGGCGAGGGTGCTTATTTTTCAAAATGACCGACAAAATTGAAGGAAAGTATGATATCAACGAAAAAGCGTCAGGAAATGTTACTTAAGTAGAAAAAAAGTAATAGTTGTCTTTGACTTTTTGAACTTATAATGAAGTACTTCAGGGTGGTAAAAGTAGATTCTGATTTAAAATGGCGGCAATGACGACTACCAGAATTGCCTTTATGTATTAAAGAAGACCCCAAAAGCAACTTGTAAACTAGAATGCCGCAAAAGTCATGAAAGTGTTGCTTACAGTGTTATAAAGTGTTCGTTTATGCATGGTTTCAATGATGCATTTCTCTTTGTTTTAATCCTCAGGATCACTCAAATCGCTATTTTCTGAAAGTTCTTCATAGTTATTCTCTACCAATAGTTCTTGGACATCCTCAGGCATTACCGTTTCAAGCCATTTAGGTTCCATGTTTTCGTTCCACCCATTGTCAACAATGTTTCCACCATCGTATACAGTGACATCTGCTGCTCTCCACTCTCTTGCAATGAAATTTGCGCTAAGGGTATGAAGCGCCAGCGCCTGCTTACATGGTGGAAGTAAGGATATATCTGCAATCTTTTTATCTTGCCCAACTAATTGTCACCATTGATGATATTGCCAGAAGCTTGGACGAAAGAGGGCAGACAGACCTTATCTTGCTTGATTTTGAAAAAGCATTTGATAAGGTGTCCCATCATCGTTTGCTGATGAAAGCAGAGCATTATGGTAGAGGAACAACCTTGGAGTGGATTTCGGACTTTCTCACAAATAGAACCCAACAAGTAGTGGTTGATGGCCAGTTCAGCACTGAAGTGGAAGTGACTTCTGGTGTACCCAAGGCAGCCGGGGCCGTTGTTGTTTGTCATATTTATTAATGACCTACTCGCCTGCATCAAGAACTCCTCGGTTCGACTCTTTGCAGATGACTGCATCTTGTATAAAAGAATTACATCACATGAGGACATTCTACAACTGCAGGTAAAAGACTTGGATAATCTGCAGGAGAGGGAGCAACAGTGGATGATGAAATTCCATCCATCAAAATGTCAAGTCATCCATATCACAAATAGGAAAAATGCCCTCCAGAGCTCATACTCTATTCATGGCCACACACTTGAGGAAGTTGATTCTGCCAGGTATCTGGGCGTCCACATTGACTCCAAACTCAGTTTTAACACCCACATCGACAGCATATTTAAGAAAGCCAACTCCACCCGTGCATTTCTCAGTCGTAATTTCAGTCTCTGCACATGCAAGACCAAATAAGCAACATACACCACTTATGTCAGGCCTATAGTTGAATATGCAGCACCTGTCTGGGCTCCCCATACCCAAAAGAACATAAAGAGACTTGATCAAGTCCAGCGCAGGTGTTCTCGCTATATGTCACCAGTGACTATTACAGGAGGAGCAATGTGTCTGCTATTCTACAAAACCTCCAGTGGCAATCTCTACAAGCCAGACGGCAACAGAGCCGGGTACTGAAGATGTATCGCATCAGATATAACCTTGTGGACATCCAGTGAAACCAGTACCTTACCCAATCTGTGACAAACACCAGAGGCCTTGATTCCAAATTCTATCTTCAGCACTGCAACACTCAGTTCTACCTGCACTCTTTCTTCCAGAGAACAGCCAAGGACTGGAACCTTCTTCAGACAGATCCAGCCATCTCGCCGTCCCTCAATGCTGTCAAGTCTGCATTGGGGACTCCGCAACACTAATATTCCTCAACCGAGAGCTGCTTTTTATCGCACATCGCACTGTACATATTTTGCACTGCTGTTTTTGAAGCTGCGTTCCTGATCCTTTGTACATGCGCAACTTGAAGTGTGCCTGACTGTCATCATGCATTTGATGTTACACTTACCGTGGAAGAAGAAAAGAAGAAGAAGAAGATATCTTTGATCGAACGTTTTCAAAAGAGAAAAAAATTGCAGATATATCCTTACTATCACCATGTAAGCAGGCGCTGACGCTTCATATATCCTTAGCGCAAATTTCATTGCAAGAGAGTGGAGAGCAGCAGATGTCACTGTATACGATGGTGGAAAGAACGTCCAAGAACTATTTTTAGAGAATGACTATGAAGATTTTTCAGAAAATAGCGATTTTGAGTGATCCTGAGAATTCAGCTGGGACCACCTGTTACCTTCATATTAATAACCTGACTTAGTAGTACATTATTGCTATCAATAAAAATCCAAAATCTGGTTAAATATGCCCTTGAAGTGACTAATTCAACCATATATAGGTTTTTAATTGATTTTGGCGGCCATTTTGAAAAAAGCGCCCTCAGCTGTGACCTCCTGTTACCTTCATATTAATAACCTGACTTAGTAGTACATTATTGCTATCAATAAAAATCCAAAATCTGGTTAAATATGCCCTTGAAGTGACTAATTCAACCATATATAGGTTTTAATTGATTTTGGCGGCCATTTTGAAAAAAGCGCCCTCAGCTGTGACCTCCTGTTACCTTCATATTAATAACCTGACTTAGTAGTACATTATTGCTATCAATAAAAATCCAAAATCTGGTTAAATATGCCTTAAAGTGACTAATTTAACCATATATATTGGATTTTGGCGGCCATTTTGAAAAAAGCGCCCTCACGGAAAAGTTCTCAGGTTACAGGCTTTTTACCCAAGAAATTCTTGTTCCCCATGCAAAACTGGTCCAGATAAACCATATGAGAATTTCTTGTTCTCCAAGTGGTACTTAGCTCAGTTTTAACCTGGTCTAATATTCATATGGACGTGGCGTTAAATATGGTAGTGGCGTACCTAGGGGTTGTGGCGCCCAGGGCTAGGATGCATAATGATGCCTCCTCCTACCCCCCGCGCATTCTTGAAACAATTGCGCGCGGAGCGAGCGAAAATTAGTTTTATTGATAATACAGACACAAGGGTGGATCCAGCGTATTAAGGGGACTATTCCAGTTGAAATCCTTACCCCTCTACAGATAACATGATATTCATTTTGCACACAGGGAGTGTGATTTTTAAATGGGCTTACCGTACCACCTCTGTTTCATTATCATTGGTATAGGACATTTTATATATTTTCGGAGAAGTGCAGGTAGGACAACTACTTGATTAGACATAATTATATCTACATATTCATACTATATACATACTCTGAAAATTTCAGAAAAATAACATCGGGCTTTTTTGTTGTTGCTTGTTTAAAATTGAAAGTTTGTTATTAAAATGGAGGTTATAGACCCTCAACAGGCATTCCATGTAAATACCATTAACAGAAAAGCGATCCGATTCATTTACCCCAAAATGTTGCATATGATGTAGATTTAAAAACTGGAATGTGATGCAAGTGGTGTTGTTGCTGCTCTTCTAAATTCATTTATAAAATGTCCACGCCAGACTAAGTAGTTTACCTAAATGGGTGAAATCTATTCCCCTGTGTGGGAGATTAAGGTCCCATCTTCCATAAAAGTGCATGGATTTCAGCTGGAATAGCCCATTTAATCACCATGTGTTCTTCATATAGTGGGATACAAGCCTTAATGGGTTTCATGGAGTGCGCCTTTAACTTGTAACACACCAACATCAGGGTACAAGCATATCTCAGACAGGTACTTCGTAGTATGCTTATATAATATATATATATTATGCAAGATGATATTATGCAAACTATAGAGACAGGTTCAAATATACCCATATTATAAAGTCTGCACAACAAGTAACGCAGCTGTTATAAATACGCCTATAGCATCAAAACTAATAATAATTGTTTCCACCATATTTCTACATAGAAAGAACAAAGATTTATCTACGTATCTACGCGCATTTTGATGGCCATTTGTCAAATGTCATTCAATATTAACATTACAGTAGTGCTTTAAAAGAAAAAAATACCCGTATTTAAAAGTTGCAGTTCACAGCAATCATTTGTTATTACGCAAGCTTTGTGGCACGTAAAACCCTCGTTATCTTCGCACTGACTGCAAATCAATACAAATAGCTACAACTTTTTAATTCGGGTATTTTTCTTTAAAAATACTCCTGTGTTGTTAATATTGAACGAAATTGGACAAATGAGGTATGAAAATGCGTGTAAATAAAGCACCCTTCTTTCTATGTTGAAATATTGTGAACACAATTTTTAGTTCTGACGCTATAGGTGTATTTATAACAGCTGCGTTACTTTTTGTGCAGTCTTTATATTTGTCATATTTTGGGATATTCTTTTCTCCTGAAGTGAAGTATCACAGACCCAATATTTTTTAATCGTGCTGGATATACCTTAAATAGAGTAAAAAAAAAAAAAAAGTCATCTTCATTTATTGTCCATTATGTGTATTTTATTGACAACAAATAGTTATTTTAATCATGACAAATAAATTTAACTTTTATTCATTGTTTTGTAATAAATTGACAAAAGCAGAAGAAAGCAGATAATTATTGTGTTAATATATGTATTATTTTTTTCATTGTGAATTTATTCCACAACTTACGAAGCTTAGGAGTAGCTTAATTATTCACATTATAATACTACAGAAAAATATAGGATTTAGAGCTATTTCAGCTTGGTGGGTTCAAACATACCAATAATGGAATCAACTTTCTGTATATTTTGAAATAATACATAATATTTCATTATATAATGTGGATGTATACAGCCCTAATATGGTAAAAGGTGTATATTCTAGTTACGTCATAATTAACTTCCTTTCACTATTGTTGGAGTTAACTTCTCTATTAGATTCATATTGCTGCTGGCCCCCAGATGTACACTGCTGCCTAGCTACTTCAATAGAGAACCTGTGTGGGTACTCTAGAGCACGTACTTCTATATAAATCACACGTACAGTATACACACACTGATACTGGATTGGTACTTCGCTGGTATTCCACTGTAGCTACAAGGTAGCTGGGCAGCAGTGTCCCCATGGGGTTGGCAGTAATATGAATTCGGTGTTATAAAGAGATTAAAATAATGTTCACTCTTGGTTAAAAGTATCTTCCTCAATATTGCCTTTGCAAATTACATCCTTTTACCATGCGAGGGTCATTGAAAAAAGTTGACCAAAGCTATAGTAATAGGAAGTAACATGTTACTGAAGTAAATATCAGATGCGCTGTTTTCTCATATGAGGACCGTACATGTATATATACAACATATAATTTTGTAATATAGGAAGAGAGTGCAGAAGGGAAGTGTTTGATCAGATTTCAAATTGTTATACTTTTTTGCATGCCACTCAAATTTATTACATGTACAATTTGAGCCTATTGCACAATCAATAAGCATGATTTCCACAGAGTTACATGTAAACACTATTTTTTGAAACGATCCTGAAATCTGAAATACATGATACTGCATGCAACTCATATTGGATTATGTACATTCTTCCAATTTCCTTTAATAAAGTACACCAAAGTAGAGAATTATACTTAAATTTTTGAAATAAAACTAATATTTGTGGCATATTGGATGTAAGATGCACAGTTACACCATTATTTGATACTTTGATCAGGTTTTATTTCAAGCTTTTATCTTGTTTGTAGTACACTACAGTATGCTATATGGTTAACACTCTAACATGGACTGAACTTGCGGTTATCTCTTCCTTCGTCTATAGGATTGGTTGGTCCACAGAAGTTGTATCTGCAAAACAAAACCAAGAATGAGGGGAATGAAGCCAAAATTAAAGCCATTGGGTGCACCATATTTTGCAAAATATATTTTTAGTAGGCTATACATAATTATATAAAGCAACTCCGCATACTATTGGTGGGGCACCGATCATGATTGTGGGAACCAGGGCTGGGGTCACAAACCGTATTTTCTACAAATTTTCCTGTGGGAGTTTCTAAATTTTGATAGGGTATCATCGGGGATCGTCCTCGATTTCTTTGATGTGTTGGCAGTGTGTTACAAGAATAGGAATTTTAACTGGCCAACACATAAACTGGTATTTAACCCTAACGCTCTGAAGGGGGTTTGGTCGGAGGTGCCCTGTGTGTTGCCTGCCCCTGTCCCGCACTCCCGCTGAAGGAGAGGCACCAGCCTGTGGTAGTTTTTGGGTATGGACTGGTAGGGTTAAAGGGAGTCTCCGGCAATCATAACATTATGCCTTATATGTTAGAAAAATAATCACATGGTTTTATTTGAAACAAGCTCACATTGACCATAAAAACGAATAAACACGCGATATTCAACATTTCCGCGCCGATTGTCTAAGTGCAATGACGTAATGGTTATGTGTGCTCAATTGTCGTCAGCCATTACTGGGACGTCATTGCAGTCGACAATTTCGGCGCTCGGGAATTTTGAATATCGTGTGTTGAGAGACGGATGTTTTTATTCGTTTTTATGGTCACTATGAGTTTGTTTTAAATAAAACCACGTGATTCGTGCTTTATAATTGTTTTTCTAACATTTAAGGCATAATGTTGTGATTACCGGAGTCATCCTTTAATAATGAGCACGGTGAAGAGGAGCGTGGTTGGTACACATTCATGGTGGGTGTCGCAATGGACAAAACAGAGAGGGCGGGCGTGTTGCGGAGGACATCCGACCAGGGCATGAATCTATGCGGGCAAAGTTGATGGTCGTCAGTCATTGCATGGGTGACATCCACTGGGCATCTCTCTGTGAATATACCTCCAGGATCATTGTACCAACGGTATCTAAATAGTCCACAACACTGCAAGAGCATGCTTTCCTTAGTGGCCAAATGTATGGCCCATATGGTTAAATACCACTAATTTTCTATAACACAGTTTTTAATGGAAAAATATGTAATTTCAAACACGATTTTGTCAATGACAAAAACTTCAACATTATGATGACTTGAGACTTTTTTGTTTTAAACCACTGAGGTGTAAAGACCACAACTTTTACAGTGCTCCTTCATTTTTGGGACGTGATAGGATCACACCGGCTAGGTGGGAAAATCGATGTAGAGCGAATGAATTTGTGGAAATTGTCATCAAAACTGTAAAATAATGGTAGAATACGTGCCATTTCTGCTATGTTACTCTGAAATTAAAATATTTTTGGCTATACAGCTTGGTATTTTTCAGTGATTTTAAACAACTTTTTCAGATGCTATGCAAGAAAATAGTTCCTCTCATTTTCAAGCACTGATGCCCAGCTCTAATTAGTTATATTTAAGAATATGGGCCTTATTAACCCTAACATTTAGAGTTTGATCAAACAATTGTCCCCTACCAAGCCCAATCTATAGTAAATAATAAGTAATAAAAGTCATAATATCAAGAATACAAGCATGGTTTTGAATATGGTAATAAACTTGATGACGAAGATCATACTTATGATGATTATTACACTCACTCTTTTGCGCCTTCCAATGCTTTCACAGTCAATGTAGAAACAAAAATCTCAGGATCGTCAAAGATTGGCCAATCCCCAGGATTATACCACTCATAATCCAGCTCCCAATATAGGTATACAGCTGTTAAGGCACCAGGGTCAATACGAGGAGCGCCTACAAAATGATAGTCTCGTCCTGGCTTCAGCTCGATAGATTCTCTGCAAAAAAAGGAACAGACATTATTTCAACCTGAAAAAATATTTGTACGAGGGGCAGTCAGTATGTTTTAAGAGTTGACTCGTGACGTCATATGTGGATTTTTTTCATGGCATTTCTCAATGATTACATAAACACTGTACCTGTGTCTTTCAAACAACACATGTAAAAATTATATCATACACATGATTACGTAACAGCATTAGCATAAAATCAATATACTAGGGACACTGCCAAATCACGCAAAAAGGCGGGCCTTTTAAATTACAGAAAAAACACGTGTTTACAATGTCCAAAAACAGCAAAAGAACAAGGTGCATATGGCTAGTTTTGGGCAGGAATAAACACTAGGTCCTCCGTTTGCATTTGGTCAAATATGAGACTTGCCATTAAACTTTGGTGGAAATGGGACGTCTGGAAACTTTAACAACTTTAGGGCTTGAATGGAAGCAAAATTATTCTGCAAAAATGGCGAAAATGAAAAAGCAGTTATTACAAATGACATTAATTATCTCCAAAATGAAACAGACTAAAATATAATGACTGGTCACGTGTGAGAGCTGGTACTCAGTGCGATGATAACTGGTGCAAATGACCCAACAATCTGCGCATGCGCAAGTGGGATGACCGATACAACATGGTGGAAATGCACGAAAATTGCTAAATTCCATGTAAATAGGGCCTAAAATATTACAAAATGCTATGAAAATTGTAATTTAAATATTCATATGAATTTTTATGGATGATCTCAACCTGAAATGAACAGAAAAGTTTTAAAAATAAATTTCTCATTCAAACGATGGCCTCTCTCTTTGTACCACTACTTTTTGTATAAATGTAACAATGGTACAATAACAGTTATATTGTAATCACGGATTCAAATATTTTCTAGGGAGACTCCCGTTTAAATGTTTGGAGATTAGTCAACAGAACTGGCAAAAAAATTTAAATATCCACGTTTGCTATTTTTGGCAATATCAAGATTTTTAAAGAAAGAAAAGCCTTGTTTTTGTTAAAAATAGGACATATTTGACCACGCATTTTAAATAAACTAAAACCCCTACAGCCCAACAAACATGGTTTAATGAACTGGTAGTTTGTGTTCTAATACTGTTCCAAAAGGCAGCATTCTCCATTCTTTAATTCCCGAGAAAATATAGAAAATACAACAATACCTCATTTCAGCCTCTTATTTCCCTTAACAAAAACGCCTCAATTTCACCAGGTGACTCTAGACCATTGATTTTATGCTAATGCTGTTACGTAATCATGTGTGTGATAGAATTTTTACATGTGTTGTTTGAAAGACAAAGGTACAGTGTTTATGTAATCATTGAGAAATGCCATGAAAACGATCCACAAATGACGTCACGAGTCAACTCTTAAAACATACTGACTGCCCCTCGTATGAGCTTTCACGGCTAAAAAAGAGGGTGGGTCGGTTGATTATTTAGAAATGTCATACAATGGTGTATTTCGAAATTGCGAAATGATCTGAATATCAAATATGCACTTCCATGTTTAAACTGCTCACCCAATATGAAGGAAGCATGGGGCATTTATAAGCTTCGAAGACTAAGAGTAGGTCTGTGGCCTCTAAGGCAGGTGATTTTTGGATATTTTGGGTCGGCCGGGAAAGGTCTTGCAAAACCATTTATTATAAATGTAATATTTCACCGCCATAATATATCTACCAATATAGGTATATAGCTGTTACAGTACCGGGGTTAACACGAGGAGCACTTATACGACATGAATTAGGTTATAACTGACTTAAACAATGTATTATTTCCAAATTATTATTAAGACCAAACAGTGTTGCCGTTTCATCAAACATCTAGAAACGCCACAACAGAGTGATCAAGATTCCTGATAGGAATTGAAATATTTCTGAGTAAGTACCAGCTTAATTGGATCTGAAAAAGAACCTTTTCTACTGTATATTCAAAAATTTTATTAATCTATTGCTATGGTAGTTAATCCGATTATTATGTCACTTCTTCGGCGAATTCGCCGTCGAAGTTATGTAATAATCGGATTAACTACCATAGCAATATACGAATACAATTCTTGAATAGATCGTCCTGAACTTAAAGTAGGTTGCATTCATCACCGCTCTTTTCAAAGATACTAATCTGACAGGTGTGAGTGATTAGCATTTTCTTTGACATCTATGGTTAGGTACCGCGTGAACGTTGTAGTGCTGGGCGATATTTTCAACAATTTTCTTCATCTATTGCTATTCATCTATGGTAATTAATCCTCACTTCCACGACAAATCATCACTTCCACGACGAATACTACCGCCATCATACCTTTCGTTAATCTTACCCCATTTCATTGAGGTTGACTCTCTCCGATTTACCGTTGACACCTTCAAACTCCATGTAGACATCTGCGCGGAATTGCTCAGCATTCCACGGGTCATCGATGAACAGGTGAACTTGGAACTGATAACCTGTTGGGGTTTCAAAAGAGATCATGTACTGCTAAAATGTATGGTGATGTTTACGTTGGCCAAACTATGAACAACTCAACAGTCGAGTTTGGTAAAAAAACAACAATACATTGAAAATAACATGAGTCATTCGAAGATATCTCAGAGCTGAGCAAAACATTAACCAGTATTTTAACAGTATAGTTACAAGGAGGGTATTTAACTCTCTCCACGCGGGTGTCGACTGCAGACGACAAGTTACAAATTTTATTTCAATTTTTCAAAAAAATCAGAATTATAAATTGTCATGACCATATTTGAAATCAGCATGAAAAATGCATTGAAATGAGTACAAACAAGCCTAATATTGGTTCAGTGGTTCTTAAGATAGCTCTTGATATTTTGAGAAAATTTCTCAAAGCTTAGTCTTTTAATGTTGAAGCTTATGACTTGCACGCAGAACATAATGCAAAAGTAGTCAGAAAAAAGTTTGATGTTTTCAGCTATGTCACAACTTACCACAAAAAGGAGCAGCATCGTATGTCTTGGAGTAGTAGATGACATTTTGTCGACTCGGATCAAAAGTTTTGATTGCATTAAGACCCATTTGACCCTGACCAACACCCCAACATTGGCCAGACAGGAACTTATCAAAGTGGCCAACACCCGTTGGACATTCCTCGGCCAAGAAGGGGCATTTGGTGTTGATGGACTCAGTAAGGAAGTACACAGCACGGAGATGGTTGCAGGCGATAAACGATACAGCACCTGTTGCAGGAAGTTTTGACAAAAATACTTGTAATCAAGACTACTACAAATACAAATAAACAATAGAATGGTTAGCATCGAATTTAGTTTGGTCCTGTAGCGTCATCGGTGCCCGACAGAAACTAATTGAATAAACCGCGTATTGTACCGACACTTGGGATAGCCAGCAGTGGCCCATCGCTGTTGTTTTGATTTGCAACTTTTGAAAATGCACCAACTTTCATATACTGGTATCTCTGTCAAATTAGAGTGTTTGGTAGCATATTTGGTATCAATTTGGAGCTACAAGATTCTACAGACGACCTTATCAATCAAATTGTCATAACAAGATCAGCTTTTGGTTGTTGTAGAACGGCTTACATTACTACGGATTTATTTGAGGTGTTTCGTATTTGGTCCTATAGTGCTATCGATGCATAGTGCTTTCGTTTTTATTTAAAGTAAAACGATAACACCATTCACATTTTAATTATTATGCTTGATAGAAATTAGTACATCACCAGGGTATGATAAAAAAAATCATCGGCACTTAACCGGACTCCGATAGTTCTATAGGACCAAATTAGACGTGTTAATGATAATTATTGGCTTTACAAACTTATACCCACACTTACCATCATAGATACCTCCTCCTACAATGATCTTCTCAAACAGACCTTGGTCACATCCAGGTTGTTCACGACCCTCATTAGGATAATAGTCTACATGAGCAACGGGCATGAAGATGCCCATTCCTACACGGAAAATAATAGTTGCATTAGAAAATTAGTGTGAAGTCGAGAAAGGTATTACGCTATTTCTGCCTCAGTATTTTCTTCACAACTTTGATGTTTTTGATCTGTCAATGAAGTAACCACATAGGTAGTACAGGTTGATGAGTTCCCAGCAAACACAAAACATTTTCAACATCATTCACAAAAGGTTAGAAAAGGTTGCCAGAAAGCGTTTAAATGTCGGGTTAAATAAAGGGTATATAAAGGGTTTAAAACGTTTTCATCACATTCAAAAGCGAATATTCTAACAAAATTTTATTTAAGTGTTGAAAAAATATTTGACAAAAAATGTTTCACAAAAATATTTCACAATAATATTATGTTAATATTATTAAAACGCTTTTACCAAAACCAAAATATAACATATCTGTTAAAAACGTTTCGAAAAAGTTTTGTATTTGCGGGTTATAAGTCGTCGTTATTTCAAAGCGAGTTGATGATTTTTTTTATATAATCATGTATCCTAAAAAAATAAAGTAGCTGTACGCCATACGCGTATTTGGGCCTGATAGATTGTATAAGCATAAAACTAAAAACACAAACCCACGGGTAATTTAACATGACAAACAGAAATAAAGAAAAATACACAATTACCCACCCCTGCGCACCCCCTAACATATACAAAAAACAAAGACATGCACAAATACAAACGTACCTAAGTTAACAATGGGATCGGAGTCACTATGGATAGCGTCCACAAACACAGCGTCCGTTGGGTCAAGACGTACCTGCGTTTCAACGTTCTCAAAGTATGGACCAGCGGGATCCATTCCTAAAGAATAAATGAATACAAATAAATACATACAGGCGAGATATAGCCAGTGGGGTAACTCCTATGCGGTCTGGGGGCCGCGCCAGGGGCTATTTTAACGTGTCTCCTGGCACATTCGTGCAGTGAGATTAAAAATCCGTGCAGTGAGAATTCAAAATCCGTGCTTAAAATATATATGCGCCATTAAGATTCAACACTGTGTTTTGGGCCAAAATAAAGTAAAATTGCTAAGTTTTGCACGCTTTGCGCACACTGCTGTTCCGTCAAATACCAGTCGTCACCTTTATTTTGAGCTAAATTGTACATTTTTCGCGCGCTTTGCGCGAACAGTTCCCAGTAAAACCGGCACAAATTATGCTCGTCCTCCCCTCTAAATGTTAATGCTTCAGCATCTTATTATGTTCCGGTTTGAGGCCAGAATCATGACAATTGTTCAAATTTTTAAACCCAAGAGCACATTCACTAAATCAATGCGCCATTTGTGTAACCCTAGTGAGTAAAAATACAAAAACTATTTGTATTTTGGGCTGCTCTTTGGACTAATAACCAGAGAGAGAGTATCTTGTTATGGCTTAAATAAAAGTGTAAAACCTATACTTGAATTTGAATCGCCATCGCCAAAGTCGCATTTGTACAATTATCGAGAAAATCGGTCCGCGAATTAAAAGTGGGCAAAAACTTGAGAGCAAGCCAAAAACAGTGAATGCGTTGTCGACGGGCTCGTACCGGGAAAACGAGGTGAACGACTAGGCCTACTCATGCATTGCAACATAATGTAAAACTTACATCGATTTGTAATCAACTGGTTATTATCAAATATTTGAGACATTGCCCAAAAGGCCTCAAAACGAGCGAAGAAAACTGGCATTTTTACATGTATTTCAATAGGCGATTATTTAGCAGTGTGCTCCCTTTAGTGTCAAAATTGACAACTTTCCTGCGCATTTGTTCCGGTAAATTAATTTTAGTCTTTTTTGATTTTGATTTGATTTGTTCGGGTTTTGACAACCCTGGATAACCCAAGAAAGCCTCTATTGAAGCTTATTTCCATTGGGGTCCATTTGAACACCGGGACGGTGTTGAACAGTCAGGGTTAACACCCTACTCTTTTCGAAACTGGCTGCGAGATACATGTACAGGTATGGCTCTCTGTACACGGGACCGACGGCTTAACGTCCCCTCCGAAGGACGGAGTACTTTCATGATTCATTTACCCAATTCTAAATGAACCATGGGGCGAGCGGAAGTCTGAATTTAATCTACAGAAGTTGCCAATTAATTTCAGACTTTTTTTTCCAAGTCAATATCCCAGCAAATCGCCACCGCCGGGAATCGAACCGGGACCTCATGCACTAAAGGCAAGTACCCTAACCATTGCGCCACGCTCTCCCTATTATAGTCCATATAGACGAATCTAAATCCACGCATTCCTACACCTGACTAGCAGCCTTTAGTTGGGTACCCGTCGGCTACAATGCACCCAAAATGTGAAATGATTCGGCCTTGGCGGAAATTTTAAACTGCATTCCATCACCCGTTTTACACCTTCCGCGAAAACACAGGTAGACAAAAGAATGATTAAAGTTTACAACACAATAGGCCCTACAGTTCCCTTCGGCAAAAGTGACATAATAATCGGATTAACAACATTCGCATAACTGAACTCTGGAGTGTATCACACTATTATGCCAGGTTCGACTCTCTGCAAACAAAAATATGCGATATTGTTTTCACTCCAATGCATGAATGGATGTGACGTGGCCCCGACCGAGAGAATAGAAACATTGGAAATATTTCCAATTCCAGCGTGCAAATTGATCAACCATGGCGGTCTCATACACTATATCAAACGCTACAAATTGATGTACTTGTGAACAAAAGGACTACTATGTATGAATAGATGCGACGGGATTACCTGCGGAATTATCTCTATTGTATTATTCTATTAACCCTCCAAAGTCCTTGCATCTTCTCTAGGTGTTAGGCGGCTTTTATTTGCACAATTGGGCACAGGTTGGTGCTAGCGGCTACCCAAAGATGGCCGACCAAATCCTGACCATGACTTGGCTCGTTGGATTCGTCTATAGCAGGTCATTGGGTCGATTTGGAAATATTACTGCGCTCCACTTGGTCCGATTGGCCGACGAGAGTCCAAAAGCAAGGACGCAGCCTGGAGTGGCATGTAGGCGATAATGAGGCAAATTGGTAACCCCTCCGGCTCAATATCGGGACAAAATCGATAAAACTTAATAGTGCAGTGGATTTGGACGTCTTCTTTTAGGCCAATTTATGACAAGCATTCATCATAATTTGGGGAAAAAAAGCTTAACAATATTATTGCAAATGCGGCTTTACTCAACTTAAATGCTCGAGGAATCCCCTTTTAATACCATATAATAATTATTCAGAAAAAAATGAAAGATTTTGTTCATGCGCACAATTTACCCTCATTATTGCCATATTAAATTTAGTACTATAATGTGGGAAGTTTTGATCGCTACTCGCGTAATGAATTGTAGGGTATGAGCCTCCACCATATGTGTTAATGGATTGTGGACATCCCCCGAGCTCCAAATACCCCCGGCAAATACCAGGTAAAATTAACCAAAAGCTGTAATGTGCATCATTCTATGGCCAGGTTTTAGGCCACAATAATTGTCCACATTTGGCTCAGTTTAGCATTAAAATTACAACTTTTCGCGTGCTTCGCGCGCATATCGGGTAACTAATGTTAATGACGTATTAGCGTGTCAATTTGAAAATGTTGCCGCTCCCCCACCTGGTTGGTCTGCCTAAAAAAGTCTACGTAATGTCACAAATGTGTCATCAAAATATGAGATTTTAACGCGTGATTTTTAAAAATCTCGAGCATAGGTAGCGCCCTAAACATCCTAATAAAATTTAAGCAATATTTGCCCTGTGAATCTTCCGTTTTAGTCCTACTAAATTGCACGATTTTGTGCGCATCGCACGCATTGGCCCACAATACCAAAATTTACACCTTCATGAAATATTCTGAATAGTCACTCCGATGACCACTGCGTAACTAAACATGCCAACGTGCAGTGACTTTTTTGCCTAAAATATCCCCTGGGCCGCGCACCCAAGCTAAGGGGCGCCCAGTGCTGGATACCCTTTCGACACTATAATACTTTGTTTGCATGGCTTATTTGGGAAGAATTGAAACCTTTACCTACCATGCAGTTACACTTCATTAGGAAGATTGGAAGATTAGTTAATTATGAGCTTAGTAGTATAGTCAAAAACCTCAATTCCGTGACCATTCTCTGACTAGTAAGGTTTGACGATTGATTTGACTTCTATGGACTATTTAGAAAAATAAATTAGCCATGGGGCAGACTGCCGACTGCCCCCCCACCCAGACATATCAGAACGCAAAAGTTGGTTAACCCCCATGGTTATAAGCCCCGGTGCACAGTGTCATCGCCCCGATATCTACATGGCAGAAATCGCCATGATGATAGACCGGATCCACTTGTTCTTCAACAGCAACACATTAATTTTGTTCCAACCTGTTTAATAGTTTTGAGACACATAATACATAATCATATCTTTTATTGCATATGAAACCACAGTACAATACAAAATATATAATACAAGCGGAGCATAGCAATGCAATAATTACGCAACAATGTATTACGCATATACATACATACAAGATTTATATAGCGCCTTTTACAAGATCAAGGCGCATAACAGTGAATGACAAGAACATACATAATAGTAAAGAAAGCATAAAATTAATAAACATAAGAGTTTCTTGAAACTTGCGATTGAGCGTGCCTCCCTGATGTTACGTGGGAGGCAGTTCCACAGTGCCGGTGCAGCAGCTTGGAATGCTCTGTCGCCAATTTGAATTCTGCCAACATGAGGAGTTATTTGAGCCCGGGGGCCACTCTAATGGTGAATGAATGTTAATTTTTATAGTGCTTTTCATGAATACTCATTTATGTATCAACTTAACTGAGAAAATTATCGGATTTCCGTAAGAAAGAAACTGCCCAATTCGGCATACCTGCCGTGATGACCAGGCCTCAAGTGACTTCGTCGACAATTGTTGCCGGGAATAGCGGTAATTTCACATAAAATTTCAATTCTTGACTATTGCCTGACCGATCGGGCAAAATAAAAAATAATATTTGTCGCGGCCTGCTGGACTTGATTGTCACCCCAAAATCACGTTTTTGGCCTAAGTTATTTCCGAAATTGACCAAGGCAGCAGAACACGATCATGTCAGAAATTAATATTTTGTTCTGGGTCTGATTATTCGGACTACTTCTTATTAGGGTTTTAAAAAGCACCTGTTTCTGTGTGTAAATTTACTTGTTTAGGGGTAATAATCATGATAATTGCATCAATTACTTGTTTAGGGTAGGGAAAAGACAACTACTTGTTTAGGGTAGCAAATCGCTCTACTATACTTGTTTAGGGTGCAAATTTTAGTCTCGGCAATACGTGTTTAGGGTGCTTTTGTGAGTCCATGGACGCGCCTGATACCCCTTCACCATTACAGTGCCCCCCCGGGGTATTTGAGTTATGTCCATTGAAGATCTTGTGACGAGTCCGGAATGGGGTTGTTTAAGCGAAACTAAATCAACGAGGTATTGAGGTATAATGGGACGAGGTACATCCGACTAAGGCTATTGACGTGACAATAGCCCGGTGACTGTAGATCTCAGTGAGCCTGGTACGTCATCTACATTAGACTGCCTCCACCAGTGGTCCACATTACACCTGTAACGTGACATGTTTCGTTACCCCGATTGTTTACGAATGAGGACAGCTGTCATTTCTTTCTGTTCTGCACATATAAATCTGAATTTTTTCAGTTTTTGAGTTCAAAACGCACGGTTCTTTGTCAATACGCTCGCTAACGACAATCATGTTCTCTCAACACATACATTCAAGTGCAAGCCTTAAAATCGACTTGTTTAGAAGCAAAAATTTCTAAAGAATTGTCCAAAAATTTATCGTCTGAATATCAATTCGTGCATAGCACGTACACGTATCGATCCCGGGTATTGATTTTAGCTTCTCCGCTGCAATGTATTATTTACCAGGCGATTTCGGTGTGCAGTGTTGTAAGCCTCGTCTTTGGTGTTATAAATAGTCTACTAGTTCCGGTTACGCTTCGTTATTCCGAAGGACCATTATTCCGAAGGTTCGCTGTTCCGAAAGGTCATTATTCCGAAGAGTTATTACTCCGAAGGGTCATTAGGCTTACTCCAAATTTAGAAAATTCCAGTTTCCATAGGGTCTATACTCCGAATCTGGAACAAGGTTCGTTACTCGAATAGTCATTACTCCGTCGGAGTAATGAACCTTCGGACTAAAGACCCTTTGGAATAACGGTTTTCGGAATAACGATCTGTACCCGTAGTGCCGCGGTCTTACCTGTAATTCGAGCTAAGCCTGGAAGTCTTTCTCCTGCATGGCCAGCAGCATGGGCTCCAAGACTGTGTCCGATAATATGGATTTTAGAAGCAGAATAGCTGCCGTATACAATCTGGTAAAGAATGACCCGTAAATGACGTGTTTTCAATAAATGAATTCTAAATGGGAGCATTTGCTCCACACTGTCGTTAGTAGGGGAATAGCAATTTGACTTATATACGCAGGGCATTACTGTAGCTATAGGGTCTAATCTCTCTCCTCTTTCAAAATAATGGTATTAACCTTCATTTTACTATAATTCTGTTATTCGGTAATCAGTTCAATGAATGAAATGTTTTTACCGGCTGCATCAAAATGGTTGTTACCCAAATCAATTTACAGTGAAAACTAAATGCCAAATAAAATTGACCCAATTTGTAGTTATAAAACAATAAAACCCATAAAACTACATTCCGAGAGGACCCAATATTATATTTGGAAGAACCAGAGGGGTCAATAAACAAAGACACTGATGGGTTCCAAACTGTTACCCTGATTTGTTCCACGAAAAAGGCTATTTCAGCGCCAACAATCCGGATGTTAGCCGTAGCGTCTCCGTACAGTCCCAACGATCCAGCAATCCAGTTTATTCTAACCACGTTGTAATCGCCGTGATTAATCCATTCTATCGCCATGTCACGCATCCAGTCGACATTGCCATTCTACGTGATTGAGAGAACAAAATCAGGAGGGTGAGAGTTCATAAGGGAAATGTCGGTTGAGTGGTTAAAACAATGCTGGACTTAAGATAAATCTTACTATAATTTGGCTAATGTTGTATGTGTGGTGTGTGTGTAAAAGGCTCCGTCAGTTTTGATCCGAGCCTCGCAAATTCATACAGGAGATCTAGAAAAATACGAGGCGTATTTTAAGCTATCTTCGGTCGACATCGGAGGTCGAAGGTCTAAGGTCAAATTTTAAACTTGGGCTGTAACTCGGTGGGTGGAATCCTTGATATGAGGGGAATGCGGAGGTCACATTTTGTTGAAATCGGTGAAGAGTTGAGCTCAAAATCGGTGAAAATTTGAATTTTTGAAATATCCTAAATCCACAGTGCCACCCTGTGTGCACTCTATAAATAGCTCTGATGCATTCTGTTGGCACTAACATGTATGTACTTGCTCTATATAATACAGGGATGTGGTGTGTGTTTATATTAACCCTTTAAGGAAGAAAGGGAGTAGTCAGTAAAATAAATACATGCATACATTAGTTGATTAAATTGATTAATTAGTTAATTAATGTCATCCAAGGTCAAAGGTCATCCAAGAGGTCAATTGGGTGAAACAGTATTATCAGCTGGATTGGGCTTAAACTTGGTAAAAATCTCTAAAGTCAATGTCTTCCACTGCGGGTTTTTATTAACCCATTAAATGAAAGAAAAAAGAAAGAGTATTCAGTAAAACAGGTAAATATATAATTTAAGTTAATTAATTACCGGTAATTAAGTAATGTCATGTGAGGTCAAAGGTCATCCAACAGGTCATCCGGGGTCAAAGGTCATATGGGGTAAACGGGGTGAAACAGTATCCTATAAGCTGGATCGGGCTTAAACTTGGTAAAATAAATCGGAGGAATCCGTACTAAATGTCCGTAGGATAAGACCTATACCATTTTTTGCTGGTGATTGCATTATATTAATATTACTAATGCCCCTATCACACATGGCCGAATCAGCCCTATGTACAAGAAACGGATGGTATAATTCTATTAAATCCGTTAATGTTCGTCAAAGTTAGTACCATTGAGGCCTATTGACCTTGACCTATTTTCCTGTGTTACCTAGGTAACGAACATTTTGACACCCCTTTTGACAAAATCGGACCATTGACCTTTTTGGTTATAACTCAAGAACGGTACATCCTAGATAGGTCAAGCTATACTCTGAATCCTTGTGACTAGATAAATGCATTGGAATGGTTTTTAACACCATTTGAGCAATTGTGTAAAATTCGATGACCTTTTCCCGCCAAAAGCTACTCCGATTGAATTGCTATCGGGCATTTTTGGGTAGCTCATGATGTCGTCGACAGAGTGCTACACTATCGTAAGTGCAGTTTGGACAGTTTTACAGGAGGAGTATATTTGTGTTTTGATGTTAAAGTTAATAAATAGATGAATTATTTACTGATTTAGATGTCGTTAGTGCCACAAAAGTGTTGCACTCAAATAGAAATTAGTGTAGAGTGCTACACTATCGTAAGTGCAGTTTGGACAGTTTTACAGGAGGAGTATATTTGTGTTTTGATGTTAAAGTTAATAAATAGATGAATTATTTACTGATTTAGATGTCGTTAGTGCCACAAAAGTGTTGCACTCAAATAGAAATTAGTGTAGAGTGCAACACTATCGTATGTGCCACATACAATAGTGTTGCACTCAAATAGAAATGAGTGCTGAGTGCAACACTACCGTATGTGCCACATGCAATAGTGTAGCATTTACTGCTAAATTAGGATATGCGTAATATCGGCTCAAATTTCCAATATCTGTCATTTCATGTACAACTGTTAATTTATTTAGGCACATAATATTTACAACAGCAGGACACGTTTTGCACCAATGTTTTCTCTCAAGATTTATTCCTGAATCTAAGAATAAAAACACCGGATCTGACGTCTCTATATTACCAGTCATGGGAGCTATTAACTTAGCCAGCTTGGTGACAACGCCTATAGCCGTCAACGTCAGTCAGTGATGTGTTTTTGTTGTTTAGGTCAAAGAAAGTAGCGTATGTGGCACATACGATGGCCTTGCAGCGGATGGAAAAACACAATTAGCGTGCAAGACTATCGAAAGTGGCACATACGATAGTGTTGCAGGCGTTAATAAAATTGCACTTAAAACCTGTGTAAATTGTGTGTTTTTATATGGCCATCCATAATTCGTCAAAATCTCAAATTGGCCAAAAATGTCACTTATGATAGTGTAGCACTCTGCCGACGAACTACTTATGGTAAAAGTGCAGCTTTACCCCCACCCCCCCCCTCTCTCTCTCTCAAGTGGTACCGTCCAAACCCCGCACATCGACATCGCCTGGTAAATAATTACATCGTACAGCTGGGAAACTAAATCAATACCCGGAATCGATACACGTGTATGTGCTATGCACGATTTGATATTCAGACAATAAATCTTTGTATACCGGGGTAGAAAATGATGAATATCTCCCGTAATTTTTGCTTTCTAAAGAAGCCAATTTTAAGGCTTTCACTTGAATATATGTGTTGAAAGAGCGCTGAATATCCCATGATTTTAAACATTTCAGTTCGTAAATACCCCTAAATTGTAAATTGCTCATTCCTCTCATTTCTGGTTTTCCAGACGAAAGACACCGTTTTACCTGCACCCAGAAAGGTCCCAACGACCCACCATATCCAATTCCCAGGGTAACATACCCACCAAATAGGTACGATGTGCCCCTCGCCCTGACCACAGTTCCCCAAAAGGTATCTCACCTGAACAAATCCATGGATAATAATCTTTGTGTCTCTTGATGGGTTGAAATATGAGTTCCTAATGCTGTCCAAATCAGTGTGGATGATTTTTTGCTCCCCGGAGTTTGGATCCGGGTTTTGTCTGGTGTTCAATAAGAATTCCGTTCCTACGGATTCACGACTATCTGGTAGGTAACTGATGGGACGATCTGGAGGATCGTACCACGGGTAGTCATTGCTGAAGCAGCCAAGATCAGGATAACATACTTCACCAGCTGAGAAATAATCGGGAAAATATCCATTAATTAGCATCTTTTTGTTTAAATTCAAACTGTCGAAATGACGTAATAATCGGATTAACTACCATAGCAATAGATGAATACAATTTTCAAATAAAAAATAATCCTACACTACAAGCAGATTGCACTTATAGCCTGTGTATGTCTGCAAACATAGATTGAATACAATACCGCTCTTTTCAAAAATACTAATCTTACAGGTGCGAGTGAACAACTTTGACATCTATAGTTCAATGCATAGGTACCGCGTGGATGTTGTAGTGCAGGCCGATATATTCACAATTGTATTCATCAATTGCTATGGTAGTTAATCCGATTAATTATGTCACTTCTGCGGCGAATAGGTATATATAAATTTATAATAGGATATAGCACTCAGATAGAGTCACCGTTTCTTTTAATTATCAACCGATTTGAACAAATCAGAGCGAGCAAAAGGGTACAGGTATTGGCTACTGGTTTCAATTTTGACACTTTGTTTAGTATTCACAAAGGGATTTTTGCCGTCTGTATTTTTGTATGGTTAACCACAATTACTGGCTTTGACGAATCATCGACATTCTTATTTAATCTATAAATTGATTTTAGCAAACTTACCAAATACTGCTGGCAGAAGACACACCACCAAAATCACCAAAGTCACCATTTTGACAACACATTCGCGTGTTATGCTGCTGATATAATGAGTTTAATTAAATGCAATGACAATAGGGTTCGTCAATACCGTATCAATCTAGTGCCCGTTGTGTTTAGTGTCTATTTGACAGCATGTTTAACTATATTGTTTATCTTCAAGGACATGATAAGGACAAGTGTCATCAGTGTATTTTCCCATAAGTGAAAGTATTTAAATATTTGAACAAGTATAGAACAGAACTTGCCAATTACTGAATCAACATTTTATAAATTCGTTCGGTGATAACAAGTAGATATTGCTATGCGCCATTTTTGTCGAAATTTAGTTTTTTGTGGATTATGAAAATATAGGTTAATGCGCATATTTTACGCTATTTTACAAGGCAGTCTTAAAAGCAAATATTTACCGTTTAATGAAAAAATAAAAGATAATAGATATGCAACAAGAAAAAAGAAAAATAATAGATATGCAACAAGAAAAAAGCAAAATTATCAAAAAGGTTCTTGCACAAATGGACATGATATCTGGAAGTTATTACATTTATGATAAGAGCATAGAAGCACTGTTAAGCAGCAGGAGCAGCATTTGTGCCGAAATCGCCGTTAACTTTGGTTTTCGTCACAAGTATCAACGGTTATTTTACTATGAAATCCTAAGCAAAATGATGTAGCTTCAACTGAAACTTCTAGTATAGCTCCATAGAAAACAAATAGTAACAGTCACGCGGCGAAATGCACCGATAATAGTAATCAATAAAATAGTATGTAAAATAACGCCACCAAACGTGAAGAGGCGGTGCGGCACATGTCTTATAATATTATCTGATAAATTAATCTTTTTTTACAATAAACACGGAATCCCCGTAAAAAGATGACATGCATGGTGCTAGGTTTTGATATGATTGATACGTCACTTAAAAGGACATTCCGTGATCCACAGCATCACCCCCCCTTTTTTTCCTCAAAATGTTGAGATTTTTGTACCACTGGAAACCTCTGGCTACATAATGTTTATGTACAAAATAATTCTTGCAGATTAAATCCTTTAGCAAAAACATCGTGCAATTTGAATTACGTTCTTGTACACCAGAACGAAATTACAACACATTTTCTATGGAACAGTGTAATACACATAATCATGCACAACTCGCCAACGCAAAATCGGAATCAACTAAAATTTTGGGAATAAGCTTATTTCGTGGGTATATATTGAAACATGTCATATAGAGAGGATGCTAGGATCACGAAATACTCCTTTAAATCAATCCAGTCCAATGTGAACATTTGAACTTTTCCTGTTTAACAGTATTGAAGTTAAGCGGCCACAGTCATTTTCATATTCAATGAAGCACTCTCCTGTAGTAACTTGTATCAATATCCAACCTTGCACAAGTTATTACCTCTAACCCTAACCGCCTAAGGGCTTTTTGGCGACGGGAAGGGAAAGAAGGAAAGAATAAAGAGAGAAAAGAAAGAAAGAAGTTGTTTGCTCTGGGTGGGATTCGAACCCGTGGCTTCGCTGGCCAGCGAAACCGTGCCTATACAATAATATATCACTTAGTATTTTGTAGTATACAGGAGGGTTAGGGTTAAGGAGTAATTATCTTGGTACTTTATACCAACTCTCCCGCTGGGTATTTATTGGGGATAGTGCGCTTGAAGCTGCAAAGCCCCGATGCTGTTGTTAAATGGTTTATTGAATGATATGGGGCCGTATTGTCAGCGACAACATGTAAAGTGTTCTGAGGCTATTTTATTAAATAAATGTCTAATACCGTATATTATACCGTAAAACCTCGTCTATAAGCATAATATAGTTGTGTTTTTTTTTATGAAAGCTAAGTTAATACGAAACAAGCGTATATATGCCATATTTGGTCTAATACAATAATATTTGTATATGCTTGGATCTGTAATTTATTTGCTTAAACTCCATAATGGCGCATGGATTGATGTATTTATCTTTCATCAGAAGCACTCTATATACATGTAGACGAGGTTTTACGGTACTTCATTATTGAACTAGAATGCCCTGATCGCGTGTCAATATCTAATCATGTAAGGTTCCATTTTCGTTTTACAGTTATCTTGTTAATCATTGTATCAATATATGATTAACAGTTCCATCCAGACATAGCAGACGGCTAGTTGGAAAACTTTCACATGACCTTTCTTTAACGGATGATTCTTGTGATGATATCAGACCAGTTTGGTCTTCATTATTTAAAGCCATGTTGTAACATATCCATAAAAATGGATCAACAGTTCTTTTATATAATATATTAGCCTTTACTATCAGATATATCAGGTACATTGAGCCGAACAACTGAGGTAAAGCAAAGAAAATTGGAATTTACTACCAGCACCGATGTCGACAATGCGTATCACTTCGTCGGTCATGCTCCGGCACGGTCCTTTGATGTGTATGACACATGTACGGCATGTACTTAGGCTGTGTAGTGAACATCGTGTACGCGTTCGACTAATATTTCATCGTATTAATTAAATGACGGTTCCTGCATTTTATTCTAAATCTCTGATTTTGACAAAACTACAGCAACTAAAGTCTTGATTTTTGCAGGGTATGCTGGTTTATTAACGTACATTACAATCGCGTAAAAAGCAGAATTTTGAAAAACATTGAGGGCGTCCTCTTCAGCAAATGTTACAATATGGCTTTAATTATTTTGCTAAATGTATCCCCTGCAAACATGGCAAACACATAACGTTTTACAGAAAAGGTTTAAATTTAGAAGACATTTTTGTAAACGTGATGCAAAACATTCTAACTGAATGTTCTTTAACTGCTGACAAAATATTTTGCAAAAATGTTAACCCAAAATATTTTACAATAACGCCTCAAAAACGTATTCATGATATTTATATATAACCCGACATTTGGATGTTTCTGAATTAACGTTTTAAAAGATTTTTTGTGTTTGCTGGGTCACAAGCATTTGTCATTTAGTGAGATTCGGGACTTGAAAAGCTTTCATTAAATTGCGTTAACTTAAATTGATACGAGACAGTTGATGTTTAACGGTCTCTACACTCCATACTGGAGTTACTATTCATTTTCCTATACACAATACAATGAAATACGTGAAATCTACAAACAGTGTATGTTATAGGTATGCAGCATTGCCTAGTTAACGTCACTGTGTGAAAACAACCGGCCAATATGTTTTGTACTCTCTGAAATTATAGTTTTGTAACATGTCCTAAATTTTTAGCTAATTTACATGTTTGGAAATATTCGCACTTTGGTGATTTAGTAAGGAAGGGCACGCATGGCCTGCAAAATTCCCTGTGTAAATTCAATGCAACTTTTAGTGACTATCACCCACTTGTGGACCGCTCTCTTCCGAAGGACATTAAAGCTAAACCACTTGACGGATATTTTTTGTACTTGATGTAAATCAAGAAATGTAGACTAAAAACTGAGTAGGTGGGGCATCTGCAAATGCTCGTACCTATCTGATATGTAAGTGACAAATAACAGCAAAAACAACTCCCATAACTTTGGTCAGTGGAGCGAGCCAGGGGATTTCAAGTGGGTGATTATTGCTTGCCAAGTGCCATATTTGGGCATAAGTACAGTCCACCATTCAATGTGGAGGATAGGCTAGACTTTATCGATTGATTTTGCTGGAGTAATTTCCTGTTAACCAGGTTTAAGTACTGCAAAGGTCGAATCATGCTTGCTAATAACTACACTATGCTCGAAGTCTTAGTTGCGTCAGAGTGGTGTTATGGGGTGGGGTGCATGTGTGTTGCATTACTGCTAAAGATTCCGACATAACAATACACCTACACACCAAAGACCTCGAGCAGAACTTGTCTTCTCCGGTATTACCGACTGTTTGAGAAATTGACATGACAACACACCGAAATAATGAGGACATTAACATTTTCGTCATTTTTTTGCCCTTGGACATACGCAATGCAAGGCGGGCAGACACGATAAGAATTTGTGAGGCATTTGAAACATACAAAACACTGGAAAACATTTAATTTATTTGTTAGTCTCATTCTCGGTGTTAATAATACGCATACACAGCATGAACAAAAGAATCATAATACAAATTCATTTTAACATCAGCATTTTAATCATTAAAATAAGAATTCTTTTAAAAGTACACTTTCAAATTATTATGATTTTATTATTATTATCATAATTATTATCATTAGTGTTATTATTATTAATATTATTATTATTCTCATGCTCTCATACTGACGAACAACCAGCTATAAACAAACCGTCCTTATGGATTATACTGACCATAGAGGGCGACATGATATTTTTGTTTGCAGTGCAACCACTGTCAACATTAGGGGCTGTTATGTTATAAGGCCCGTCGAATACGAACTGATCAAACTGTAGAAACATTCTCGTGGAAATATGCGCGTATAGAATATTTTTGGTTTGCAAATTGGGCTTCAACAATTATTTGTCATGTAATTAGGGCGTGGCAAGCAGGTTTTGGCCCAACGAGAAGGGCAGGCAATTTTGGTAACCCGTTCGAAACTATTGCCCTACCCCATAACGCACTTCAAGTGCAATATACTATGAAGACGGTTTATAATTATATGGTTTTCGTCAGTATGTTGAAGTTACGACGACATATAGTACTCTAACACGGGTTAAACACAGGATTATCGCGGCCTTCATCAATTGGTCTTGTAGAACCGCAAAATTATAGCTGAAATGAGAGAAAAACAGAAAAGAGTATGAGATCAAATACAGATAAATGTGTTAGGAATTGTAGCTGCATGTGAATATTTCCCAAAGATTATCTAACCCTATGTCATATCGTTAATCTATTTCCTTCCTTTTGAAATGAAGAGCTTGTTTCCAAAAGGATTAAATCCACGTTTTGTTAAAGCAAGTTATGTGTAAAGCATGATTGAGAGTACAGCAATGTTAACCTTTGTTCCGCATCTGTAGCATATCCGGGTCCTACGTTATGGCCTTAGTTATTTTCCGGAAATTTCCATATATTATTTGAATATAATTTGTTTGCAAAAGGCATTAAATCCACTTGAGTCCGAAAATAAAGAAATACGTAGGAAATTCAGTGCAAAAAAGAATGGAACCAAACCGGGTTCCAAGCTTCAACAAATTAGGGTATTTTTCATTGGTCAGAAAATAAATCCAATTAGTGCAACATCTTTAATAAAAAAAACCCGTAGATTTTCTCATTTTCAGAACTGTACTAAATGGATTTAATACCTGTTGGTAACAAACTTTTCAAAATGCAGTTCTTACCTTGTGCTGTATTCACTGGATTCAACCGTCATGGTACTAATAAACAGTTCAGGGTCATCAAATATTGGCCAATCACCAGGGTTGTACCATTCGTAGTCCAGTACCCAACGGAAGTTGACAGAGGTCAAAGTACCGGGGTCAAATCGGGTTACACCAACAAAATGATAGTTCATGCCTGGTTTCAGCTCCAAAGATTCTCTGCAACAAAATCAAAAGCTTTGTAATTTTAATATAGCACTTGATACATTCAGATTGAATTCATCTAAAACAAAAAAGAAATTACATAAAGACGGCTAGAAATGGTGATACGCTTACTGATGCATGATCGAAAACGTCCCGGCTAAACCAAAACATGTACGGCGCTCCTACCCCGGGGGCTACAGAAAATGTAAATTTTGTCGCCCCCTGCATCAACAGCCCGAAAAGGTTGATCCATTTTTTTCAGCCAGGATGGCGCTCGAAAACCTAAAAAGTGGTCATTTTTTACAATTATTTTTAATATAAAAGAATTAGATAGAGATAAATTTATTACACCACCCCACCACCGCCACGCCCAATTAAAGCCTTAATGTACGATCTTTTAAATTTTTAGATTTTTTCTTTTTTTCTTCCAAAATGTTAATATGCAATCATTATCATGATTATGAAAGTTCCCAATACATTTGGACACGAAAAACATTTACAAAGAAACAACATCATAAACTTCACCTCGATCACTCGAAATATCTCTCACTTTTTGGATTAGGACGGCGGGTACGGCCTCAGAGTTAGTCTCCTACGCAGCCAGTTTGGTTACGCTCACTCCACGTGTGGAGGGAGCGTAACCAAACTGGCTTCGTAAGAGAATACAACTTACGATCGTTCCGATATATTATCATAATCTGAAAAATTATGATAATATGTCGGACCAAAAGAAAATCATCCCGTTTTACTACAAATAGGGCGAATTTGACAGTTTGCTCATAGATATAAGTTGGAACATGTGTAATTAATACAAATATACCAAACAATCGGTTTTGAAAAAAAAATTAAGCTATATTCTGAAAAAAAATCGTACATTAAGGCTTTAACCCCACCCATCGACCAGTGGCCCTGATGGTGACCAAAAAGGTATAGTTACAGTATTTTTTCATAATTTGTCACCTTTTTTCATTATTAATTCTTCTTGCCGCCCCTTCAGCCCACCATTTTTCTTTAAAAATTCTTCTCGCCACCCCTTCAGTTCCCGCCACCCCTTCTTTTTTGCCGCCCCCTGCTTTTACCCCCAAAGCTATCCCGTACGTCGAAGATCACTTTTCAATGTGATATAAACTTTTTTATGATAATAAAAAGGACTTGTAAGCAAGTCTACTGCAATGACCTGCAAAACGTCAAGTCGTCGGTCAAAATAAAATGGCGACAAAAGATCTCACAAACTTATCCTGTCGGTTTCAGGCGAAAACTTAGCTTATTTAGCCAGAGTCAGCAGAAATATTTTCTTAACATATTGGACTAATACCTCAGCTATTGTACTTCACAATATAACAGTAATTAGAAAAGTACAAATATTGGTCATTTCGTCGGCCGTATCACATACTGACGTATTCGACATTTTAACATTTTTGAGGGAATGTGTACATTAGTTTGTTATATTCTAGTCTATATATTCACCAAGTACCATGCCATAAAGTGGCTTAATTAGTAAGATATTAATTAATTCACATATGTCGTATTTGCATAACCTTGAAATGTCTGTATCGACGTATTTGCCGATCACTTACACTGCGCAAGCTCAGTTTGTCATATCTGCAATTTGAAAATTTGCCGTTTGTATTTGCGCGACGTACTTAATTTGCGTGACTTTGTCATTGCACGGTAAAAATTGCTGTTTTGTCCTTTTCACGTATTTGCGCAACTGTTTCACATAGTGACGTATTTGCATGACGTATTTGTCATTTGAACGGCAAAATTGTTATTAGTCCTTTCCACATATTTTATGTATTTCGTTTTATTTTTCAGAATAAGATATGCTCTGATAGTGATAAGTGAATTACATTGAAAATATGGTATATTTGCATTATTCTTAACCAGGTTTTAATTGACAATAATGCTTTAATCAAGATTATACAGCAAATGAAAATCGCTAAACTTTCAAATTCGATTTTCTCGAAATGCGTATTTTGCAAATACTTCAGTATGTGATACGGTCGACGATTTTTCGCTAAAAATAATAATAAAGTGACACTTTCTGATGACGTCATATATGTAAACATGTACAGGTATTAATAATTAATTAGGTAAAACGAAATATGGAGGTATTCGAAAGTATGCTAATAGAAGTAGGTATGTCACAGTGGCTGCACAATAATTCTGCCACACTGTGCATGCAAGCATAACAGTGAAATCGAAAAATAAAGGGACCTACCACCATTTAGCTGAAATATTAATCTTTCTTAGCATGTAAATTATTTCCGTCGACAACGAATGAAACACTTGCCTTGCCTTGAGTAAAACTAATTAAAAAAACCAAAACGTTATCAAAGAAATTTTAGGGAGTACATTTCCAAACCACAATAGCTCTAAGCCATTGTGTGTGTCCAAGGTCATACTATTTTTGTATACGCGATACAGTAGAATGGCTGTTCCTTTTACCATTTGTCTTCCCATGTTAGTCCAGATAACAAAATGTTAATTTAAAGTCTCATTGCAAATGAATTTTTATTTTACTTTTCGGATTTAGCTTTGAGCAATGGTGACACATACCATGTTTACAGAAAAAATGAAAATTCTATTCCAGACATCGTCAAAATGTCAAACTTTGTATTTTTTGTATTATATTTAAGTAATTAACTGCAGTTTCTTTATTCAACATCATAACAGGTTCATACTTGACAAATTTATGGTGAATGAATAGACTTTCATTAAATATTAAAAAAACCCAAATTACTTATGCCTAATTTACATAATAATATCATGAATACATAATTAGCTGTCATTAGCTAATTTGCATAATTAATTACTTTTTGTGTATTTTTGTTATCAATTGAAAAACCACACCCTGATATCATGTACGGTTTTCTATTGGCATCAATTTTGCATATTAATTAGCTGAACTTAGTCATTTTTTCACCTTTAATTTGTCTGCAGATTGGCTGAAATAGCTACAATAGTATATTTGGTTAATTTATTATAATTATTCAATGATAGATTTTTAAATTTTGTTTTCTTTAACGAAGTACGGAAAGATAGGCATTTAACCAATGATATTTAAATTAACGTTGCTTTTTCAAGCAAGGGTCTAAACCTTCAAAATCTCGAAATGTGCCAATTTTGCTCATTCATGTAGAAACATTAACTAACGTGTTTCTGCTGCGCTTATTTTTGGGGTGATATGCCTAATAGAAGGTTCAACGAATCAGAATACGATCATGGTATCCAAAATTATGTAAATGACTGGTTGCGAAGAAATTAACGATTACATAATGGGCGCATCGATGCAGTTCATTCCAAGTTTGATCAACATAAAGTTTGTGTATCTCATTAAATTTAGTCCACATTATCTATTTTACAATCCGACGGTGTCATGTTATTCATGCTTTCACTGGAGATGAATAACAGTTTTTCCGAGAAAACCTTGATTTCTGCAATTGGAAGCTTTCCAACTTTAATTCATGTTGTGCAAATATGTTATATTTTAACTTTCCAAAGAACATTTGAGCCAAGAATGACAATGATCAAATGCTTACAGCTTTACGTGTGATTTTTGATACCATGCCGCATTAATGTTGAAGTTTTAAAAGATTTAAACTTTGCATTACAATTTGCATTACAATTCCAAAAATATTAATGTGCCGTGTGAGAATTTTTTTAAGCCAGCTGGAATTCTTTATGCAATAATTCTTTATGCAACATTTATATCAACATTAACGAAAAATGATATTTACATCATCTTACATGCAAGCTTTCATTCTTAATATCGTGCAGGTTTTCAAATTTGAACAAAACCTAATTAAATATTTTGCTTTAAAAAGAACGAAAAGGATTTCACCGAACATAATTGAGAGTTAACCAGTGCGCCATTGTGTTAATGATCTTTCTTTCAAACTTGAAATGAAGTGAATTGACGCATGCGTTATGTAATCGCCCATTTCTTTGCAATCAGTCAACCGAATCCAGTAAAATTAGCATATAAGATGCAAAATAAGATAAGCTACACGCTAATTTTTAAAATTGTGGATTATGGTGTCTAGTTCTCGACTTACGTCCAAATTCATTCGCCCGGTATTTTTTTCTGGGACACCCTGTATTATCACTGTTGTCGAGCATTACCATAAAGGCCACTAACATGACAAAATGGTTATCTTCTCGCTTAATCTCGTAGGAAAGTATTTTGCAGTCACTGAAATAAAAGTACTGTAACAGTGTTCGTGTAATTTTGATAGGAACTAGGTTCTGGTCGAATTTTTTCAACCAATTAATCAATTATCGGCCATTTGTATGATCGAATGTTTTGGTATCATCATTACCAATCTAAGTGACATTTTCGAAAATATTACCAGGTATTTCCAGGTACATGCCAACCAGGGTTGTTTAATATTATTAAGTGCTTGAAAAAAAAAAAAAAGAAATAAGATATTTTAAAAATAGAGACCTTCAGTTGTTGATGTTTTTGACAATATTTCATTCAAGACTTCTGTGGCGCATATATCAAACAATGGTGCATGATACATTTTTTTTCTTCAAAAAGGCACACTGCAGTTACTGTTCATTTTCCAATACATAATACACAGTACTCTCACCATTGACGCGTGACCTCTACAAACAGTGTATGTTATATAGGTATAGGGCATTGCCTAGTTAACGTCACTGTGTGAAAAATAACCGGCCAATATTTAAAGTACTGTCTGAAATTCTAGAAAATATAGTTTTGTAACATGTCCTAAATTTTTAGCTAATATAGGGGTTTGGAAATATTCGCACTTTGGTGTTTTAGGAAGGAAAGGCATGGCACGGCCTGCAACATTTTCTGTGTAAATCGAATGCATCTTTTACTGACTATCGCTCACTTGTGTACCGCTCTCTTGCGAAGGGCATTAAAGCTAAACCGCTTGACGAATATTTTTTAAACTTGGATGTCAATCAAGAATAATGAATACATTACATGTAGGCTAAAAACTGAGTAGGTTTGGCATCTGAAAATGGTCGTACTTGCCTGATATGTGAATGACAGATAACACCAAAAAAATTAAGAAATTATTTCCAAACCGTGTTAAGTCTACAACCATTATGTTTTTCATTTTCAAGAATGCTGGTTAACAATATGCAGACTATTGTCTCATTTGGTAAACAAAGGACCACACAGTATTGTTATGTTGCGTTTGCTTTATAATCGTTCACTCAACTGAAACTATAATACGAGCTCATTTCAATATCGCACAGGTAAAACAGAAACATGTGTAGTGTGGATTTAACCAGAGAAGATCTGATTTAACATAGTTGAGCTGTTTTCAATGAGTGTTATCTTCGTTTAATAGCTTTTAATGGGGCTTAAGTCCTGCAAAGGTCGTGGTGAATTCTACTGTAGAGATAACTGCATCATGGACCTTCAGTCGTTCAACATTGTACGCACGGTCATGTGTTGTTATAAATAAGACAAAATAATTGTGGGTAAACAAGGCGACGCCATTTGAGACCAGAGGATTTAGGCTACTTGTTTTCTTCTTAATTATTCTACGTACCCATTTCGGTTTAGCATAACCTCCTCCGTTTTACCATTGACTCCTGTAAATGACATGTAAACCCAAGATCGGAATTGCTCTGCTGTCCAAGGGTCATCCAAGAAGATGTGTACGTGGAATTGATAACCTGTAGGATAAAAATATTATTATGTGTAAAATGATTGTTTTAAGACACTACGGAATGCGAGATTTTTAGATTTTATGAATATTTTGACCAATCTTGGATCACGCTCCTTGTTAAGTTTCCTTTCTCACTTTTTTTGTCTAACCCTTTTGAAAAATCCTAGTTACGTCACTGATAGTGTCTTAAAGGATATCGAAACTTTGATGTCGAATCTGCATGTTTTACAAGCTAAAAGATTTCATACTGCAAAACTTGACTTGAATCTTAGATTACGCCCAAAAATGTGACCCCTTCGCATAAAGCCCTGAACATGATGCCAGACCTACTTTTCAGATTAAAGCGTCTATTATCAAAGTATCAAAAGTATATTGGGTAGATCGTAATATATTTTCAAAGGTAAACAATGTGCAAGAACAAACTTGGTTTTAAACCAATTCATTAATTATGGATTCAATCATGTTTCACCGTTGTTCATCACCGATTAATAATGATGCGTCCACATCATCTGCATGGTTTACTTTAGCTGTCCGATCGACGTCAACCACGCAGACGCGCTGGACGCGAGTTGTTAAATGGTGATGATCAACGGTGAAATATGATTAAGTCCCTTTCAGCAACGAAAACAAGCTAAAGATCGTATAATTCACATGATTATTTCACGAAAAATGTAAGTTAATTTGTCACTGAGCCTTGCCAAACGATCAGTGATTTCTCTGTTGATATCAGCAATAAATCTACAGAATAAAACGGTGATGTTTAGCCGCTACCTCCAAAATACTGAATTCAACTTGTAAGCGTGGTTACGCAAACAGATTCCAGGCATGAAGAATTTTACGCACTCTTGCCTTCTCGTATACGCTACGGTAAAAGTGTGGATTCATCACGCATTAACAACGGCTAGGCCCTGTACAAAGCTGTTCTGTCGGTCCGTGCCACGTCACTTCCGGTTGATGATGCGACTCAAATTTGAGTGAAAACAAGTCCTTGGTTCGATTTATTTCTTGATGAATTCTGTCATTGGTGTTGTGTATATTTCGATCGCAAATAGTCAGTGGAATCAAACTATCTATCTATCTAAGTTTTCAGAGTGGAAGTTACTTGATTTATCGTTTTATATAATGACAAACCGACAATTAAAGTCCATGGTCGAGGGGGTCGAGTGTTGTTTTTTCCGAAATTGACGATGTTGCCACTCCAGTCTGGAGTGACTAGTCTCCTTCACAGTCGGTTTATGTCGTTCATTACAAACCAAGAGCCACCTGAAGCTTGGGCCCAAGACTAGAGATAGCCCGGATGTTGGACCGACAGATTAGGAAGAGTTGTTGAAAAACTCTTCCCAGACCATTGTACGGGAGCCAACCGTTGTTAATCCATGATGAAACCACACTTTGACAGTAGTGTATAGGCGAACGCAAGGTAACGGAAGGGGGCATACGCGTTAAGGTCCGTTCCTATTACGCCGCAATTGCGATGCGATGCGGTGCGTTGCCGCAATGTACCGTACCGCAAAATACTGCATTGCGGTATCAAAATAAAGTTAAATACATTTTAACTTGGAAATGCTACGAGTTGCGTTGAGTTGCGGCGAAAGAGTAATCAATATATGGGCAACGCATCGCATCACAAAGCAATTGCGGCATAGTATGAACGGTCCTTTACCCGTTGGTGTATAACATTTTGCCATGCCTGGACCTTGTGTGCGTTTATACACGCTTACATATTTAATTCATTATTTAGGAGGAAGCGGCTAAACATTGCTCGCAGACATTGCCATTTTATTCTGTAGTTTTATTGCTGATGTCAACAAAGAAACCTTCAAAGTTCTTGTAATGTTGAGTGGCAGTGACTAAACTCGACATTCCTCAAAGGGAAAAACTACCCTCGGGAATGACATGATTGAATCCCTAAATCCATGTAACAAAAAACACAATTATGTTCCTAGTTGGAAAATAAATACCTGGCAGTACTGCTTCGATTGCAAAAGTGAGGACAGTGCGAGCTCGGGACTTTGTGTAAGAGCATGGACAGTGTCTAAGAGTCTGCCATGTGCAGACTTGTTGTGGCCATTGCAAATATATGACGATGATATGACCATGTTTAGAGAATGCGCCAATGATTGACAGCGATGTATGTGATTCATTGGGCGGAGCCATTATGCCCATATTAGGCGGTTGTTATGTATATAGACATCACGCTCTGCGAGCGGTACAAAAAGGTAATCGTAAAAGGGTTATTACGTGGAAGATAGCCAACTGTTTTCTGACCTTGACTGACCTGCACTGATTGGCACGTAGACAGACCGTGACCTGCTCGCTGCGTACAAAGCAGGAAATCACGACTGTTGCACAATTCTTGTCCTCAGAATCGGTATAGGTAGTTTTGTATAGAGTACCACCGGCCTGGAACTACTGGTTTTTGACTTTCTAGGTTGCACATTCAGGGAATACACTTACCACAAAATGGACTTTATCGGTTGTACTGTGATAATACACAACATTCTGTCTTCCTGGTTGGTAATACTGGTCAGCATGCATTCCAAGTTGTGCCTTTGGTCCGTTGAAACATTGACCATCGATATAATCATCATAGAAGCCTACACCTCTCGGGCATTCAGTTGCCATGAATGGACACTGGCCATTGATTGACTCGATGAAGAAATAATAAGCCCTGAAGTGATTACATGCGACAAATTTAACAATTCCTGTAAAGATGAACAGATTTCATGTGTTTAACCCCCTGAGCACTACCTGCCGATCTAACATTGCTTCTGATTGGTCAATTACATGATATCTTCATTTAATCACCAATCAAAACGGAGCTTTGCAATAATTGATAACGAAAGCTTCTTTTTTTCCAATAGGCAGGTAGTTTTCACGGGGTTAATTTATTATAACTTTAGGCATAAAAATCTGTTTTATCATGTTGCAGGCATCGCATGAGCCATGCTTTGAAACATGAACACGAACTACGAAAGCGTCATAAATATACTGTTATATTTGGTACCAACATAGCTAAATATATTTATATAGCGCGCTTTATGCCTTAAACAACCTCAAAGCTCTTTACATTTATTCCGCCGTCATTGAATATGTCGGAACCACGTTTGCAGCCTACAAATCGCACATGGTTCATTACTACAACGACTGTGACTATACCTCTATCAGCTTCACATTGCACCTGGATGGGGTGAGGCAAGCGAGGCAAAGCGCTTTGCCCAAGGGCGCACCACGGTGGTGGGACGGGGACTCGAGTCCACACACGTCCAGCAAGTTCTCAGATTATGATTACGTGACCACTGAGCCACCGTGTCCTCAAGAAAACCAAATAGGTTCCGACATGTTCCTCGCGTATTATGTCACTATAATTAAGTCATAATGTTAGCGGGAGCTAGATTGGGAAATTCTGGTAATATTCGATAGTATACAAAAAATATGGTACAGGCGTATTCGATTTTCGGCTAAAATCCCACAAACAAGCGAAACTTTAAAGTCTATTATCCAAATTAAAGGCATAGAGGGTTGAGAGGAAAAAAGCCTCAACTCACAATCCCCTGCTTCCACAAAATGGGTATAAAGTCGTCAGGGCACTATAGAAGATACTGTCCATCAATCATGACAAAATTCAATAGAAAACAAAAGACATTGTGGAGGAAATATTGATTTTTTGAAGACCAAAGCAAGGAGCCAACCTTGTGCACATTTTGCGAGAGTCGGTCAAAGTGAGTTACGGCTTTCTGATTCTGAACCAGAATATATTTTATCCCACCGAGCAACAGCAACCAAAGTGTTCGAATTTACTGTAGAGACCTTTGGTGCGCCACCCTTTGCTCGACTTTGATGGTCTTGGCGGGTAAAATGCGTATCACTGAAATGGTCAAAAAATGATGGTTCTACGATTTGCTAAAGTCATTTGGTGTGAACAGAAGCGAAAGACTCAACAGCCGGCTTTATGAACTTTATACGATGACCTTTCTTAATTTTTAAAGAATAGAATACGCAGCAATTTTTCTGGCCTTATTATATAATCAAAATGTGTACCTACCATCATAAATACCGCCATCAACGATAATACCTTCAATTAGTCCTTGATCACAGCCTGGCTGTTCACGTCCTCCGTTGGGATAGAAATCCAAATGACCACATGGCATAAAAATACCCATACCTGGAGAGAAACGCACATTCATATGTCTTTAAATACCCGTTCACAGTATTCACATTGCTGCAAATATATCCAGTATATATATATATATGTCTCCGTTTACGACTGTTTAACCAAAAGCATGGAATTGGAAATAACCATAACTTTACGAGAAATATCATTCAAAGAGTATGGAAAGGCCCATTGGCAAACTTATACGAGAATTACTCATTCATAGATTTTGTCTGAACTCATATTTCAAAACGTACTAAGTCCACCCGAGATTGAAATTGAGTTTTTTGTATAAACGTATTTAACACATTAAAATACATCTTTTGGTCTGTGTTTCACATTCATATCTTTTTCCGTTGCCGAGATACTTTATTCAAACTATTGATTTCCGGAAAGCTTCGTTATTTTCCAGAAAATGGGGAAAATTTGAATATATAACGCTATAAAAGACAATAAATGCACATTTTATTGTTTTTTGTTGAATTTGGTTACAGAACACTGTAAAACAGGGCTTTTTAGTCGCCTTAGTTATAAATTATGCTAATTCTACTACACGGGCCAAACATTGGTTCGAAAGTTTTACTGTTGAAACTAATTTTTACTCAATCACTTTGCAGGAAACCGAAACGAACGCATGGACATTGTGGTGTGCAAAAACCAACATAGATTTACCATCCTTATCATGCGTGCGATCTGCAAAAGCGATTGAGTATAAAGTCAGGTTAAGTTCATTTTTGTACCTACCTAATTGCAGGATCGGGTCAGTATCACCATGGATAACATCTACGAATTGGGCATCCGTAATATCAAGACGTACCTCTGGCATGGTATTCTCAAAGTATGGACCAGCTGGGTCAAGACCTAAAGACACAAGTTAAAATACATTGTATTGTGATTTGTTTTTCCCGCATAATGATTCAATTAAAAATGATGACTTTATTAATCTACAAATAAACGTCATATCGAGAAGTGTAAACGACCTGCTTATTTAGAATGAGTAAAATACCTTCAAGATATTCTTTGAGCTCCTTTGTAATCAAGAAACTAAGGCGGTGTGTTCTTTGAGCTTACATCCAGTCTCTCAGGCTGTACGAATTCTTAAATCTGACCCAAATCAGACCCAATTGACCTTCTCGGTAAATCCTAAAAGCCTTTGCGGGTACATTATGTAGACCTGAGATGTCGTCATTTGACGTCACGCCACGGCGTGCCGATGAGCACATCATCGGAGCGGACATCATCACTGGGCATTGCAAGTGGGCGTGACGTCAAATGACGACATCTCAGGTCTACCCCCAAATGCTTTATAGTTACAGGTCAATTCTAACGTTTTGCAATACAAGAAGTACCAGGTTTGAGTAGTCTCTGTAATATTATATTCGATGTCACGTGTCTTCGTTATTTACTATATTCCTAATTCTATTTCCAGTAATGTTTAAGTTAAACAAATGTTTGATGACGTAAATCGATAATATGTTTAGTAGAATGTCTCGTAGAAATATATGTATTATCCATTTTACGAGTACATCTTCAAACATTCGCTACAAACTACAAAATGGAATATCCACAAAACGTCACATGATTACATGATTAGTATGCGCTATCACTCTTAACCCAAACATTATCTTTGCAAAATTCCTTGAAATTATCTTTAGTCGACTAAAACCTCGAACAATAAATCGATAATATGTTTTGTAGAATGTCTCGTGGAAATATATATTATCGATTTTACGAGTACATCTTCAAACATTCGTTACAAACTACAAAATGGAATATTCTACATCCACAAAACGTCACATGATTACATGATTAGTATGCGCTATCACTCTTAATCCAAACATTATCGCTGCAAAATTCCTTGAAATTATCTTTAGTCGACTAAAACCTCGAACAATAATATTACTACTAATTATTGGATTAATGCCGGCTCAGTGATTATTTTTCCCCCTCATACGGAAGTGTTTTTAATAAGACAGTCAATCTGATTGAAAAAGTGACCTATCAAGATAAGGGACTAAATCATTGCGTCTGACTCAAAGCCTTCCGTATCTAAAAGGAAACCGTACCTGTAATTCTGCCTAAATCAGGTTGTCTCTCTCCAGCATACCCAGCCGTTTGAGCGCCAAGGCTGTGTCCCAATATGTGAATTCTAGATGCTGAATATCCGTACAATTCCTGAGTAGGGTATAGACATTTGAATTCATTTTGTTAACAATAAAGAAGTTAATGTGAACTACAATGTTGAATAACTCAATTGTCAAAGGGAATCATAATTTAGTGAGATCAATACTGTTACTTCACACACTTGCCATTTTGTGTGAATTTTAAAATGTTTATTATAGTTTGATCAGTTCGTAATCGGAGGGCCTTATAACATCGCGGATTAATATCAATATATATTATTTTGAGAGTTGTCTTGTGAAATCTTGCCAGAAGAATCACGAATTATTAAACTCAAGTCCTATGCTTTGTCTACTTTCTTTAACACGCAAAATATAGACCGGAAAAGTCACCTATATCACTCTTAACGTGGGTCTACTTTTCGGCGCAGTGGTAATAGCCTAACAATTTCCGCTGATCAAACTATAATGCAATATAATGTTATGACTTCTGTGTAATGTAATATGAAGTTGTTTTCTTATTTAAAACCCATATGAAGTCAAGTTTCCTTGAAATGCACCTTAACTGGTTTCATATCATCATATCATACCCTAAATCGGTCGATTACAAATGATATTTCAGCTCCTACAATTCGGGAGTTAGCAGTAGCATCTCCATAGGTTCCAATCACACCAGGGAACCAGTTGACACGGATAACGTTGAAATCGCCATAGTTGAGAAATTCTGTCATCATATCACGTGTCCAGTCAGCGTTGCCATTCTAAAACAAGACGAAAACGATAATTTAGATTTCATCATGATCATGGAAATGTTACGGTAGTGACGGGTATAGTACATAATGTAGTACATCAACTATCATTAAGTATTATGTAATAGGTTTAAGTGGACGAACGTCTGTTTAGCATAACGTTATATTAGCCTTAGACAAAAGTTTAATTTTCCCCTCACAACGTCGATTTCTATCTGTCACTGACGTGACCACATAAACAAAGTATCGTATCGGCACAGCAGTACATGGGCAGATGAATCCATAACCCTTGTTATACTATACTCTGATCAGCTTCTAATAGGCGGGACTCATAGCATCGTGGATTGATATAGAATGGCTTACATTTTGCGCAGCACCTACGCGAACTGCGCTTTGCGTATTGCGTGACTGAAGAGCACTTTTGTGAATTTACGCGGGCGTAAGTTGGAACTTTCTTGACTCGCGCAATAACCAAAATCGAATAATTCTCGTCTATTACGAGCTGATCATAGTATCTGTGGTTCGCCTCATGTTCGGTAGTGACATAGGTGCATATTTCCCTGTGCGCAGTATCGAACCGATAGCGCACTATAAATCACCGCGCCCTTTTTTACTAACATGTGGTATACAACGCGAGTTATTTGACTATTAAAATGTTTGATTTAAAGAGACTGTAAGATATTACATATTCTATGTTCACTGTAATCGGCTACAAACACGTCATTAACATTGAATATGATCGAATTCGAACTATATATAACCATGATAATAGTTATGTTTGAACCTATATGTTTGAAGAAGAAACAAATTATTAGAATAATCTGCAAATTCTTACGTGTAGGTATCCGTGACATATAAATTTAGTATCACGATTCGGGCTGAAAAATGAGTTCAAAATACTGTCGTCGTCGGTATTGTACAGATCCTGGGCGTAACTCCATATTGGGTTCTGTCGAGTATTGAGGAAGAATTCGGTCCCAACCATGTCAAGGCTATCTGGTATATAGCTGATTGGTCTATCTGGTGGGTCGTAGAAGGGATAATCGTTGCTGAAACATCCCAGATTTGGATAGCATATTTCTTTGGGTGTAAACCCTGCAAATAAAACACGAAATTATGTAAACAATATTGCTAGAATTTGGCACTCCAAAATTACAAAAATAGGTGAAAAAAGTTTGGCTGGTGGAACATAAAAGCAGTGATGTATCGTTCCAGTTATCGGGATCGGCCTAAAAAGGATGCGGACTAATTTTCGGAATCGGTCTAAAACATGTAAAAAGGACGCGGGATTGATGTAATGTTTTTGTTTTTCTCCTAAATATGTAAATAAGTACTCAAATTTGGTCAAAAATATGTTGACATCACTTAATGATATCCGTCAAGTGAAATAATTTATAGCATTTGTGTCGCATATCTTCAAAATCTACGTCGAAGAGAACTTGCTGACAACAATGGGCCTGCGATGCGCAGTGGGTAAGTGAAATAGTTGTCATGTGTAGCTGCCATGTGTAGATGAGTACAATATATTGTGTGTAAATTTACAACTGTTCACATGGCAGCTATTGCACTTGCCCACTTCTGGCACTGAGCAGTCAATATGTTACTGATAAAATAATAATGGCTGATAACGAATGTGGCTACTACGCCTTATTTAGCCAAAATCAACTCCAGGTTATCCCTAAAAATGTTATCGAAACATATTTAACCGTCACCGTGACGGCGTCACGCTATTTGCCACTTCACAGTATGGCAATGATAATGGCTGCGAAAGTGCAATTTGACAAATATTATGTAAAACATGCCGCTTGTAATACCAGACATACATGTAGCATACGCTTAAGGTTGTTATTCACTGAATAATATTCAGGATGTACTAGCTGTTGGAATTGATGGGTATTTTTCATGTGGTTAGTTTCCATATTCCGCAGGTCATATCGTCAATTCAAAATAACGAATATGGACATGCCTAATAAGTTAAAGCCACAATTTCTCCGTGATACGGAAACACAGAAAAATTCACGGAATTCGGGGTTTGCTCACGGAAATTTGAAAATGCCACAAAATAGTGAAAACTGTGTCAAATGTCTAACTTTTGTGTTGATTTGCAAAAGAAAACAAAGAAAAGTGATAATTTAGCAGTAATCAACCATTAAACAATCCATTCTAGCATTTATTCTAGGCCTACGATGCAAGGATCTGCCCGATACAGCTATCGGAAGTACACACAAGACAATTGATGATGCTTAATTTTAATGGGGATGTTGAGGGGAGACTACATATAATAAGACAAATTAGACTTTTAAAGACATGCTTGTATTCACTTTTCAGTGCTTTATAATGTAAAACGGAAAATGACGGAATCGTCCAATTTGTAACACGGAATTTGAATTTTGTAACACGGAAAAATCGTGGCTTTAGCCTAAGTATGTGTCTTGTCTAATCTGGGCCAAATGGGCAAGTTGATTAAAACGAAAAGAATTTACATGACCTTAACATAATAAAGGGGCATATCGTGATCCACAGCCTCATCCCCCACTTTTCTCACAAAAAGTTGAGATTGTTATAGCACTGGAAACCTCTGACTGATAATGTTTTTGTACAAAACATTTCTTGCAGATTAATTCATTTAGCAAAGGTATACCAGAATGTACCCGACACAGTGGCTTATAGAGCAGTGTAATACACATACTCAAGCGTAACTCGGAATCAATTGACATTTTGGGAATATGGTTTTTTCGTGGATTTCTAGTGAAAAATATCATAAAAGGAAGATGCTAGGATCACAAAATACTCCTTTAAGACGAAAGCTAATAATTGAAAATTGATACAGCAAACAAACAATCAGAACGCCAGTAAGTAACAAACAGTCAAAAAAGAACAGAGAAAACCATATTGGTTTACAGATCCAACCATACATTCGAAAAGTTGCCAAGCATATTCCGGGGATGTGTTCATTGAGTGGAAAAGAACGTGGCACTTTTTCATAAAATTATAGGTGTTTCTTGTTTGTCTATATTATATCTAACCATTACACAATAGCCAACTATTTTGTTTGAGTGAACAGAGTTCAACAATGTCAATGTGTATGTCTTTTCCAAAAACAGCATATTTCCTTGTTTGCAAATACATGTTGTAGCCAAAGAAATCAAAGACCCAAAGAGAACCTCTGGCATGTTGCGTGTTTATCGCTCATGCTTTGGGCAAAATATTGTAACAGTAACCAGGATTATTTGGCTACGTTATGCGCCCGATAAATTTCGATTTGAAGTAAATGCTACACATGCACACATCTGTAATTCTTAATCTCAAAAACGCAAAATTTCATTTTATATCGACCTTTTGCCGATAATGGCCGGAAGTACCATATTTTGGTGTCCATGCATAACAAACCAATATCATGTGGCGGACGGTTCCGATACGCTGAGAGGTCTTTTCTCTTTGTGTCTAATATCTTTGGTTGTAGCATCTACTCACCCGAAACGGTCTGGAACACCAGAAAAGACGCAAGAAGAATTTGAAGCAACATCTCGAAACCTATTATTGCCACTTACTGCCAAAGCGTTTCACTAACTTGTTTTCGTTTTAACTAAACATCGCATGACATATATAACACTATCACTTGTTGTTTTATCTTATAATTGATTGTCTTATCATTTCTTACACAATGGTACTGTTTATTAACTCCTATATTTAATTCATATTATCTACTAAGTAAACTTTCATACAGATGGTGTGAGGATCTACTGATACGGATCATTAGCATAGGAATATAACATATGCCTTCCTCTAATAGCGTTTTAAATGAGCGTTTTCCAATTTTTTTTGCCAAGTGTATTTCTATTATATAGTATGGTGAGAAGTAAAAGTGTATACAGTAATGTCCCATAAGTAGTACGTACTTCCGGCGGTGGTTATTCTTACCACTTTGTATCCCGTATGTTCACGCCATCTAAACAAGGCATAAAAATTTACAGGAGTATGGGGAAAATACGTGCTTGCATGTGATACCAAAATCTACATTTGTATTGGGTAGCCTAAATTGGTAAGGCGAGAGCGGTTGCCAATCTGGTGACACACCTTAAATAGATTATGTCTTTTCTTAATAATACAAAAATTACTCTTTTTTTCTTTCAAAATTTATATAGACAGAAAAGTATATGAAATATTTAAGTGGTTGTTGTGGATACCCCTGCTTTGCATATATTTTGCACAATCCCTGCCCTAAATCATCTACTCCTTTAAATCCACAATATTGTGTGATTAGCTCCACAGCGATACCCTCAAGTTTTCCTCGAGTGTCTACCTTTTGCATGATTGTAATGCCCAATTGTATACTAAAATACCATGTGTTAAACTAAGCCTGAAGTACTTTAGTTATAATAAAATTAAAGTTTTTATAATAAAACCGGAAATCTAAAAATTTGAAGATATACATTTTTATTCCCTTTAAAAAAACCCAATATATATCTTCAATACGAAAGGTCAACATTTTCATATGATGGACGGCTTTTCATCACAGCTACATACACTTTAAGTACATAATTATCATTATATTTATATTTATAAAGTTTACTACGAGGACTGTTTGTCAGAAATTATATTTTTTGATAATTTGTCATAAAATTTGAATTATATCGCGAATTTCAAAAATCAAAACCATTTAATATCAAAAGGTTATTCCACGTATTCAGGATGGAAATTCAGAATGGAAATTGATGTGTCTGATGTGGTCAAAATACTATGCAAAGGAGGGGCTGTGTTATCCTTAACAGTTAGACTTTCCTCCGTATGCTCAGTACCAAACGGACAAATACATGTATTAGCGATTTTGAATAAATAGACGGCCAGGGGTCTGGAAATCGCGACCTCTCTAATAAAACAAACCCACTCCCGCTTTTATTAGATGCTTAATATCGTCAGCCTGCTACGCTAATTGCCTAAGTCATTTTTTGTAATTTTGAGAACAAAGTACAAAATATTGCTTAAGCATGCATTTAAACATATTTATTCACTAATCTTTGCACAAGAACAAATGACAATGATACAAATGAAAGGGAATAATAAGAAATAATTAGGGTGATTACGTAACCGATGCATGCTTGAACCACATTTTGTTCTTTTGAACTAAATAACGCCACCAATTTGGTCATTAAAAGATATATTTTATATCCGAAAAACAATAAAAAAATGCTATAAAAGTGAATAATTTTGTAAAAGAGGGAAGATTAAAGTTGAGAATGACTCAAAAGCACCTGTATACATTAGCATGATATCACTTTAAGCTATTTAAGCCTAAAATCTGGTTGTACATAATGTTTCGTTTGAAAAACTAATAAATGATCCGATCAAACAACCGTGATAGCGTGCAAAGCAGTACGTGAAATATAATCCGTGGAAGAAAAATACATATTGGTGAACATGTAAATGGAAAAGGGCACTAGAAGTATATAATTCCAGAACAGATGTGTCAACTTTCAAAATATACGCAATGACAACAACTATTCTGTTTTACTCAAAATTCATTTCTTTCAGAGACACTCTGTAGTGCAGTATAGATGCAGGTCATCATCCGGCATTGTTCTTTATTCCCAGTAAACATCGATTCTTCAATATACTGTTTTAATCACTTGTGTTTTGAATGAAAAAAAAAAAAGATTTATTAAAGAAGTTATATTTCGCGATTAGCTAAACCCGATGGCAAAATTGAACTATAGTAATGAAGAAACTGGCTAGAACAGCGTTCCCTGTTATTACGAGCTGAAAACCCTAAATATAGACAATATTCCAGTGTTTTTCTGATATTTTTTTTTGTTGTATTTTGTTTGTTTGTTTGTTTGTTTGTTTGTATTATATCGAATGCCTTTTTAGGTTATATAAGGATATTGCAATATATTTCAGTGTCACTCGAATAAGCTATTTATTATTATTATTATTAGTAGTAGTAGTAGTAGTATTAGTAGTATTATTATTAGTATTATTAGTAGTAGTAGTAGTAGTAGTAGTAGTAGTAGTAGTAGTAGTAGTAGTAGTAGTAGTAGTGGCAGTAGTAGTAGTAGTAGTAGTAGTAGTAGTAGTAGTAGTAGTAGCAGTAGTAGTAGTAGTAGTAGTTGTAGTAGTAGTAGTAGTAGTAGTAGTAGTAGTAGTAGTAGTAGGAGGAGGAGGAGGAGGTGGTGGTGGTAGTAGTAGGTGGTGGTGGTGGTGATGGTGATGGTGATGGTGGTTGTAAATTTGGAATATTTACAGCTTTATTTATCAATTTGGATTACTTTTATCTGTGGTTATTTATTGTGACGTGTGCTGATGCTGTGACTATGATGACCTGTGGTAGCAATAAAATATTCAAAACAATATTGTATTGCATCCGGGTACTTTGCAAAGGCTGTAAAATACACAATTTTTTGTATCGCCCAAAATCCTGATATGAATAATAAAAATAGACAATATTTAGAGTAAAATACATTGTATTATTGACAAGGTAAATGATCCTTCTGATAAGGTCAAAAGTGGCGTAAATAACTTTGTTGATAGAGCTTTATTCCTTTATCTCTATGTCGCTGTCAGTTAGCGTGTCTGCCTGAAGTAGCAAATACTCAAGCTGTTACGTGCGCCTTTCTGAAAGAATTTGTGAATGTCAGCATCAAATAACACAGGGAATATGTGACGTGTCATGTCAAAAGGAGGCACTTTTGGGCAGGATCGTAAATGGAGAAATAGCCAAAAATCTGCCCAGGTGTGATTTTTTCACAATTTGGGTTTGTCGTGAATTTAAAATTTTGTCTGATAGTTTCAGACCGGAATATAACTGGCATCTTGTATTTTTTGAGACATTTTTCAAGGTAATTCCAACTCTCAACAATGTCAATAATATTTTCAAAGGGCGATATCTCAATTTCCAATTTCGTAATACTATAACTTACGAACTCAATATCTTCGCTTAGGAATGTCCGATTACATTGGGGAAAACGGCGTTGTGGAGCAAAATATCTCTATATTTAAGATATGTAAAAACCTCAAAATTAATAGCCTGTCCAAAAGTGTCTCCTTTTGACATGACACGTCACATATATAAAGTATTAAATTTTTAAGGGTGATATTACACTCTGCATTTTGTATATTATTTATCACGTGCTGATTCTGATACAAATGTATGGCAATAGTTCCCTTTCCTCTATCACTATGATTGTAAATAAAATTTTACAGAGAAAAAAAAACAACTTTCATGGCGACAAATCATTAATACTTAATTCAAGTTATATTGATTCTCACAACAACTCGTGTTTAATCAAACAAACACATTTTCATTAGTAGTGTGGTATTTAATTGAATTTCTGGGAAATGTGCTCATCAATATAATAATCCTTTTAGTGATTCTGCTTTAGGCCATCTTAATTAAATCCTGTGGCTCATAACAGCCGCGCGTGTTAGTAAAATCGTGCGCGTAGTCCTCTTTGAAAATCAAGAAATTCATTTTTTTTATGTCTTTTTATTTTATATTTAATCATAAGTTTCAGATTTTTTTGCAAATTTTGGACACGAAATGATAAAAGAGAAGAATGATAGTTTGTAGTAGTGACTTTATTGTCTACTTTTCCAACATTTGCAACATTAGATGATTTTTGCACAAAATTCTTGTCAGAAATCCTGAACTGACACATAAAAAAAGATAGCATAAAAAATACATTAAAAAAAACCGCATTCCGCATTAGGTTTTCAATTTCTCACAAGCTCTGAGACACAGGATTTAATTAAGATGGCCTTATGTCACATGCAACTCAACACCAAAGTCGTTAAAACAGTGACGGCAGTCAATATCATCATCATCGTCGTTATCACCACCACTATCATCGTCATCATCATCAACAACAACGAAAACAACAGTAACATTAGATCATCATCATTATCATCATCATCATAATCATCAAAATCATCATCATCAATATCATCGTAATCATCATCATCAAAATCATCATCATCAATATCATCATCACCACCATCATCACCATCATGAATGCTGAATGCCAAAGGTCTTGGCCGCAACATCGGTATATTAACATCTAATTAAAAGTGAGTTTTTTTCTGGTTGACATGATTGAATAAATCACAATTTGAACATTCCCCAAATGACTGAGAGTATACAGAATGTTACTCCTGAGAGATTGACTACCAGCACGAAGATGTATATCATCCAGAAAAATGGATTGAATAAATAGAATGAAATAGTAATTGACCTTTAAAACGTCTGCTGCATATTCTTTTTCTTGTTGCATTACGATTATTATCAAAACATGAAAAAGAGTGGAGTAGAATCTATACCGTTATAATACACCCGATTAATTAAATTGAACCAGACAATACTAGATAAAAGCCCGCTTCATTATGTTGAAGCAGACAATACAGTCCTGCCTTTCAAGCCTTAAAGGGGGGTAACCCTATTGGTTTTGGATATGAATTGTCTTTAAAATTACATAATAATATCAAATATCGCCCCCTTTATGCTGCTTTGTGAAAAAACGAGAGCATTTTCGGCGTAAATGTGAATAAATAGCCAAATTTGCAATCCAATACCTTGGTATACGTGAATTGCATTCTGGGTAGGCAAGCAACAACAACCATTTCCGTTCGTATGACGAATTTAATGCTGACGCTGTACAATCAATGCCCGGCCCGTATTGAACGAAAAATATTTGTTTTTTTCGTACCGTTTCAGAAAAAAAAGGAAACAAAATATATTTCCCCTTGCAATATGTACATTTCAAATGAATATAAAAAAAGTTTGGGTTAAAAATGGAGAGGGAAAAAAAACATTCCGACACCGGATTTTGAACCGATTACCTCTCGGGTAGAAACATGAAGCGCGCGCTAACCGACTGAGCTAATCGGCCCGCTGCCTCCATCGTGGAAATTTTATAATTAAGTACGGCACACCGTCTAGACGCGTCTCCTCAGCAGTTAGTGTGGTTCGCTTTTTTCCCAGAATGTGTATGACGCGAAACCAAAGTAGCTGTTGAGGCGACTGATATTACGAGCTATTTCGTTCATAATTCCCGGCCCAGAAATCAAAGTATTTACCATTGTTTACAAACTGGTATACCTGTAAAAGCCGCTGTGTTTCATGATTTCTCCGGAAATACATCGACTTGGAGCGTCAAATTTCAGGATAGTAATGAGAAAAATAGTATCTATTATGTGATACTAAAACCTCATCAACAATGAAAAAAATCGGGGGGATGATGCTGTCGATCGGGTTACGGACCTTTAAGAACATAATCTTCAAAAGCAATTTTAATACTCTGCGTGTTGGCCACCCGGTCTAGCCATAGGCTTCAACATAAAAAGTCTCAAGTGTTGAGATATTTTCTCAAAATATCAAGAGCTATCTTAAGAACCACCGAACCAATACTAGGCTTGTTTGTACTCATTTAAATATGCTGATTCCAAATATGGTTATGAAAATTTACAATTCTGAAATTTTTGAATTTTCAAAAAAAAAAATTGATACTTGTCGTCTGCAGTTGACACCCGCGTGGGTGGAGAGAATTAACATTTAGTTGGTTGGATATCGCCATGAAAAACCTTGTCTTGCCAGCCAAAATCAAGATAATTTAATATCATCCACAAATGACCATGCAAGAACCACTTCGCTTATATTTGAAGAGCTTTGTTTCAAAACCCCTTACATCCACTTTTGACTTTTTGAGAAAAACAGCTTTTTTTAATTGTGCAAGTATTACTTGTTCGATTTGATTCAATTTGGGTTCGGATAAAGTGTTGATGAATAGAAACTAAAAGAATAGATTTGGTACAATTTTCAAGCCTTCCTATTTATTTTATTATTTCTTTAATGTCGCGCCTTTTGTGGATGTAAGCGCTTTTGCAACGAAATAAATTTACCCATTTTCAATCAATTTACCTTTGCAATCAAATTTGAGCCCATTTGTTTGCACTACTTTTTTTTATGTAACTTGACTAATGCTTTCAAAATCAAAAATGCCCTTATTCATGTTATTCGATTTAATATATGGCCCGTAAAATTTAACAACAATTTTGGCACAGTTGTTTTTTAACATAGTGCTTACCACTTTATTCAAAAATAATTCAATAATATCCATGAGTTTTCAACTGGTGAATTGACCAGCCTGGAGCCGTTGCATTTGTGCAATATTTTTGACTGATTTTTTTTATTGCATGAGCTTCGTGTCATATTCAAAGGTTGTTTTTGACTAATTTGCTTTGACTTCTTTCATAATGTTTTGACTTCCAATGACATAGTTTTTTAGCGTTTAATTACATTGATATTTATTTCATTAGGAAATATTGATGTGAATTATGTTCGTAGTTTTCTTATAACCTTTTCTATGAATGTGCGTATCGAGACCTCCAGCGAGGTTGTGATTAATTAAATCACGTCAACCAAAAAATGTTATCACCGACATTGTTGCCAAAACCTTCGGCCTTCAGCTGCGTGGATGGCGGTTGTTCGGCTCGTCGTACCAAAACTGCTTCATTGACTCCCCGTTCAAATTGGGTTCACGGTCCAAAATGACAACATCGCCAATGTCAAATCGTTGCTACTTGAACTGGCTGTCCCTCAACCGAAGCGGGGGCGTTAGATTGAATCTGTCACATCTTTGATCGGGTCATCAAACAACTTCCTCGGCGATTGAACTCGGACGACATTCACCCTTCTGCAAGCCATATGTTTTGACTGCAATGTCGGTAATAACATCTAACCAAAACGTGAGTTTTTTCTGGTTGGCATGATTTAATAAATCACAATTTGAACATTTTCCCAATGACTGAGAGTATTATACAGAGTGTTACTCCGGCATGTCCAGAGATTGAATGACTACCAGCACAAAGATGGATTATTGAGCATCTATAAAAATGGAAATGAATGAAATAGTAATTGGCCTTTAAAACTTCTGCTGCATATTCTTTTTCTTGGTGCATTGCGAAAATTATCAAAACGTAAAATCTACACTGCTACAATAAAACCCGTTTAATAAAATTGAAACAGACAATACTAGATGACTAAATTAATTAATTTAAAAACATTTGCCCAAGAATTTCTTTGTTATATGGCCAAAAAAAACCATTTTTGGGGATTTTGGGCTAAAGTGAGCATTTTGGCCCAAATTTGACCTCACAGATGCATTTATCAAGTCTTTGCCATTATAAATATGTATACTTTTATATACTTTAGACCAACAATTTAGCAGTTATGAGGCCCGAAAGATTCCATTATTCCAGGGTTAACAGTGTACTTTGGTTGTATCTATAAATGCGCCTTCATAAATACGCACGTGACCCATGGGCACGACATACCAAGACCAGCAAGCGTGACCAAATCCTCATGCATTGACCACTATACAGAAAGGGATAGGAACTTTGTAGATAAATATCATCAAATTGAAGTATTAATTGAATTTCCAAATTATTACACATTTTGCAATTCCGAATTTGTAATATGTTATCAAAAACAACATTTTGAAATTATTTGACGACGGAAAAAATATTAAACGACGGAAACGTTATAATCACCAAGTTGAACAAAATAGACATTTTGCTGCACAGCAGTCTCATGTTGTTCCCTCTTTGTTCCGCCTTTGCATTCAAATGTATAGAAAGACCACTCGCTTCGAGACTTACTGTCTATAAGCTGTTATGGCAGCGCGGAGATGGTCACGTGCCCATTTATAAAAGCGCATTTATATATATAACCGAAGTACACTGGTTAAGACCAACCTTAAAAAATGTAGTTCACAGCATCTAACGAATGGTAGTGAGCTTTAGCAAAAAATGCATTGCTCAATTCATAGCGAGCGTGTAGAAGAATTCAAATATCACAAATATACTTTTGTAGGTCATGTGGTTCTTGAGTTATGTTGTAAAGAGGGCTGAAACAACAACACTTTTGTAAAACGTACATAGCTCATTAACAACAATAAATTAAGCAAGTTTTATAAGTATATGATTTGTAGAATGAACTTTTGCAAAACACGAAAGTGTTATTTTTCAATAATATATTGATTCAGATAATGAAAATCGAATTTTTTGGCTTTAGCCTTTGCGAATACACCTGGGATGTCGTCATTTGACGTCACACTAATCTGCGCCGATGCGCATATCGTTTATTGAACATCGTTACTGCGCATTGCAAGTCGGCGTGATGTCAAATGATAACATCTCAAGTATATTCGCAAAGGCTAATGTGATTAATCGAAAAGGTCAATAAAATAGTTCCGGTACCAATCAGAAACACCCCGTACTTTGTGTAGAGTTGAAATTTTACAATTTAGCTATTCATTTTATCATTTAAAAATACAAACACTAAAATGTGGGTAAAGGGGTCCATTATACATTATTCTATTACCTCCACGACCCATTATTCAAAATCGCGCACTGTGATTTGTTGAAACGCGTCACGTGACAGACCATTAATTAGCGATAAAGTGTCAAGGGCAACGAACTTTATGTTCTTCTATCATCACAGCGCACAGCAGAGCGCACCGCATACTAGCACACCTGCTTATGTAGGGGAGAATAGAATGTCAGGGGTGTGTTATTGTATGTGCATACCTGCTTATAGGGGAGAATGGAATGTTAGGTTGTGTTATTGGAATGTGCATACGCTTTGGCTACGCGTATGCGCTCCACCTTGAGGTAAACAACTTGAAATATTTGGGCAAAACATTTGATATTTTCTCTTTAAATCACACTATTTTGTGGTAATAGAATAGAAATAAAGGGTGTAGCATTATCCTTTACACGCAAATAATGTGTCCTCGGCAGTAAAACGTTTAAATAATGGGTTCGGCTGCGCCTCAACCATTATTTACGTTTTTACTGCCTCGGACACATTATTTTCGTGTAAAGGATCATGCATTACCCTTTATTTCTTAATTAAAAGCCTTTTAGCTATCTAATTAGCGTATGGTCAACCAACTAATGAATTCGGTCATCTCGACATAGCATAGAGATTAGAGCTATGCCCGATGGTTCTCCATTTTACAAATTGTTAAAATAAACAATTTTTGAATTGATTAAGACAATATTAAAATATTGTTTTAATCATTGTTATTTGCCCTCATTCGATTTATATAAGGCTCATAAAATTTAACATAGTTTTTTAACGCAGTGCTTTACCACTTTATTTAAAAACATTTTTAACACAGTGCTTTACCACTTTATTCAAAAATAATTCAATAATATGAGTTTTTCAACTGTGGAATTGATAGGGCTGAAACCGTTGCATTTGTGCGATATTTTTTACTTTCAAGTTCTGTTTAATTTATAGTATGGTACATTAGCTGGTACTTATAATAAGTACTTTAAAATGATACCTTAAGTATGCACATGACATGTAAGCTCAACTTATGACAATTTCTGTTCACAAATGGAAGGATGGAGCCGCTTCAAAGAACAATGTTTTCAACGATAACACAAACATAGCTTTGACGACATTTTACTTGATCGAGTCAAAAAATATATTTGTATTCAGCAACGATGTACAGATCAACGCAAGGGTTATAAAGGGGATTTCGTGCTTTTAGGACACCCTTTTTTGGATATGTTTATATACATGTAAAAGTTCGAATTCCAAATTTTCAGTTAATTTAGACACACAAACGTTATGAAGTGCCCTTTAACATGGAAAAGAAAGGTGATATCCAACAGCGCAATATGTTTCGCCCTTGGATTGAAGAAAATGTACAAGTTTAGTTCATTTTAATTAAATTAAATGAAAAATTGTGGCAATGTTGCTAAAAAGAATTAAACATTTTATTAGTGAGTTACCCCTAACTGGATATCAAAATGACACAAACCAACAAAGAAATACCGAGCTGATATCTTTTTTTCAGGTTGCTATGGTGATCTTATGTACGTTTTTCTGTGACAAGCAATCGATACATCTGATGCATAGAGCCTGTCGCGTTTTTGTCGTTACAATGATAAATGTCAGTTTTCGTACAAACGCTGCATTTATTTTATTACACTGCTTTACTGTAGCAATAGATGTTCGTTATCTATACATATAATACTTTCATTATGTTTTTACCTTTTGGGGTTTTTCTGGAGAAACAACCAACGATTACATAACTTTACTTCATTTTGTAATGAAATAAAAGTTTAAAACTTTGGACAAAGACTGTTGTTTCATAGAAAACTGACTAAAGCAAGGCGTTTGTCACCATCGGAACGAAACAGTTTTAAAAAAATCTTGATTATTTGCTTTGGCACAAATAACAGAAGCATGAATGCAACGGAGGGAATCATTACGGGTACTCCAGGAACTGTCGGTGCTGGAGGGGTCGAAGTCAACATGTTCTTTGCCGTGTTCCATCCGCTGCTAGCATTAGTGACGGTGCTGGGGAACCTAGCTACAATTATAGCGTTTTGGAAAGAACCACGGTTACGGGAAAGGCCATCCGATCTTCTGATTTTAAGCCTGGCTTACGTAGATCTTGCAACCGGGTTTCTTGTGTTACCGTTGCAATCAGCATTGTATATCACACCTGGTAACTGGCCCATTGGTGAACTAGGTTGCATAATTCTTGTGATAACATCCAACTTTTGTTTGGTAGCAAGTTTGCTTATTTTGATCGGAATCAGCATGGACCGATTCTTCCTGGTATCTCGTGATTACCCAGTGTATCTAAAAATGCAGGCTGGATACCGTGTGCATTGTTACATTGCTTTATCAATGGGGATCTCAGCCATTACGCAGATTGTTGAGATTGGCTTATGGAGGTATATAAAGAAGACTAACCCCATTGCAGCTGGGATTGACTACAGCAGAGTATGCCTCTCACCCGCAAGAAGAAACGCAACGTTTTCGCTAGCGTTTTTCTTCATTTGCTTCATTGTACCTGTGCTCATAGTTGGAGGGTTAAGTACGGGGTTTTTGATCTTGTTACGGCGGAGGCTGTTGAAGAGCAGAAAAGTAGGCGTTGGCGACAGGAGTAGTGTAGGGCAAGACGCGGTGTCTAACGTTGCCCCGACTGGAACGGCTTCACATATTGGAGAAAGCAGTGCGGCGGACTCATCGGTGAAAAATCGCTATATTAAACCAGCTATAACACTTATAGCGCTTGTTAGTGCTATGGGGATTTGCATGATACCCTATTGCTCCTATGTAATCATTGTTAATTTCATTTGTAGTAAATGTAGCAATGTGAAAGTGTTGTATGGTGTCTTACTGTTGCAGTATTCCAATGCGTGTTTAGATCCGATATTCTATGCGTCTACGCAGAGTAAGATCAGGAAATATTATAGAGCGAGAGTAAAACATCTTTGCAAGATTTAACAAACATGATTTACAGCCTAGATGGAATAAGTCAAGGTGGATCGCGAGTATTTCAGATGGTATTAATGATATCTGCCGACAAGGAGCTAAATAAGAGTAACTTTATTTTGTCTTGAGCAAACATTAGGGGAAATAATATTAATAACATCGAGGGTTTAGAACCAGAAAGCCAGTAAGCATAAAATTGGCTCCTTGCTTTGGCCTTTAAAAAAAATCAATGTATATTGTTTTCTTTTGAATTTTGTCATGATTAATAGACTGTATCGTCTATAGTGTCCTGGCGACTTTATGCTCATTTTGTTGGAGCAGGTGATTGTGAGTTGAGGCTTCCTGGCTCAAAATGTAGACCTTTTTGTAAGTAGCATCGGTTTTTTATTTAAAAGGCGGTTTTGGCGGCTCTTAATATCATACCTCTGCATGAAAAGTAACTTTCGTGATTACAGCACAATTGCGGACAAAGAAAACGTGGTAAGAAATTGGCATCTTACAAAAAATTAATGGTTTTCAATACTTCACCAACAAATAGGATTCTTTCGTAACACTATATTGTAAGAACTTTCCGCCCGCTTTAGCTTATAAAGCATGATTATAGTTATTTCATTTTGTAGGAAATTACTTCCTACATTAATACTAACAAAACTCAATTTTCAGTTTTGTAGTTGTATATGTTCTTATTTATAACCCTCATCACGCAATGCTACACTTACTTGGTAGGCAAACCTCACATGGTAGCCATATTGTAGGCTGATTCGTTTTTATTGTCACCAGCACATGACGATTTTTTTTTTCGAAGAAGGATCCAAGCTTTTAAAGCATTTTAGCTGCAGAGAAAGAATAAGTGAAATATAATATAACATAAAACTTAAATTTTAATATTGAAATTTACATTGAATTGTGTAGTTATCTGTATCTTAATAGATGTTCTATGAAAAGGTATTAATTTCATATACATGTAATATAAAGCGAAACACGAGTTTCCTGTGCTTAATTTTCACTAAAGAAGGAACCGAAATCCGACAAATCTTTAACTAAGATAATGTAATAATAGTAAAATTCATATTTGGTGTTGTACATTTCTGTGTCGTGAGATGTGCTCTAAAGTGGACTTAATTTCAGATAATATGAAGCCAAATAGACTTCATTCTTTCCCCAACCCACCCTCTTAACGATACTGACTCTCTATCTCTCGCTCTTGTCGATCTATTGTCCATTTCTAATAACTTTTTTCCCTCTTTCTTTCTTCACTTTATCAAGTAATTACGTGACTGTGTCTATAGCTCCCCCTCCCTCCAATTTCTTGCAACTTCTTTGTTTCTTTGTAAGTAATACCTGTTTCTTTTATTCAATTCTTGGAGATTGACCTTGGGATATAAATTAGGTTCCAAGGTCGAACATTGTGAGTTGTGAGTAACCATAGACGTATTTATCAATTGAGTGGCCGTTATTGGAAATACGAATTAAAAGAAATTGCAGTGACACTAACTTATTGGGTTACGTCTAGTTAGTTGTGCATGTTTTTGTTTCGTTATTCCACTTTTGATGTAATTTAGTCGTCATGACAAAATTGGCGGAGAATGTGCGGTTTTCTGTAATTTCTTATTTACCAGTACCACTACTGAGAACATAATATACAGGGCATTTAATTCCATTTTTTGTTTTGTTATTATTACCAACGCAAATCTAACCAATAACGAATTCTACTGGTCTCCGTATATTAAAACAAATGTCAGTGCTATCGAATTATTACGTGACTACAATATGAATTATTTATTAGATTGAAATGCAATCGCCTCGATCCATTTATCAATCATTCTTCCAACAGGTATCTTTTCAGAGCTACCAAACCTTATACATTAGCAGATACGCAAGGTCTGCTTGTTCGCTGTTAACCATGGGTAGGCTTCAGTGAAGCAGCGGTCTACATATCACATTCACATATCAAAGTCAGAGCTAGTCCTGACGAAAGCTTAACAGTGCTAAACATGTCCGACGGCGAATCCGCTAAAAACTTACCAATTGTTATGAGCTCCTGTCGAAAAAGCCTATAGTAATACTATGTTTTTTGTACATGAGATTTATATACATAAAAGACCCATTCAGTGAGCCCAGCGTCATTCAAATTGTCATTTGGTATTTCTGAAATGAAATATTTGGCAAAAAACAACAGTATATCTACGAAGTTGAAGCCCCGTTCAAATACATGTAGCTTATTTATATACTGTCAGTATAATTAATTACAGATTCATATGTAAATGCTTATTATGTCCTAATTACACGGCTTTCAGCTGGACCACTAGCAGGCTATGTTAGCACATCTATGACAATGACAAAGGTACCAAAATCTGATTTTGGTGATTCTTATGATCGTCCGGATGAGCAAATCACTGAATCTGCAAATCACTGAATTTAAGTCTTGAAACCAGACACTTCTGTAAGACAAATCGTCGGATTTGTTCCTATGGCACTCTCGGTGCGCCGATAGGTACCGGTTGTTCTTTCTATCGTGCCCTCAAAATGGGGATGAAATGTAAACGTAACATACTGCAGTTACTGTCCGTTTTCCTATACACAATACACAGTGCTCTTTCCCCATTGACGCGTGACCTCTACAAATAGCCCTACGTTAAAAGTATGGGGATATGCCTAGTTAACGTCGCTGTGTGAAAAATAACCGGCCGATATTAAAAGTACTCTTCTAAAGTTCTAGAAAATATAGTTTTGTAACATGTCCTAAATTTTTAGCTAATTTAGATGTTTGGAAATATGCGTACTTTGGTGTTTTAGTTAATGTTATAGGTAATAGTACATTGCCTAGTTAACGTCGCTGTGTGAAAAATAACCGGCCAATATTAAAAGTACTCTTCTAAAATTCTAGACAATATAGTTTTGTAACATGTCCTAAATTTGTAGCTAATTTAGGTGTTTGGAGAGGGTCGCACTTTTGTGTTTTAGGAAGGATATGTAAACGACAGATAACACCAAAATATGAAGAAATTATTTCCAAATCGTGTTAAGTCAACAATCATTATGTTGCTCATTTTCAAGAATGCTGGTTTACAAAAAGCAGGCCATTGTCTCATTTCGTGAACAAAGGTACACATACCATTGTTTCCTTTCGTTTCCTTTATAATCGGTTACCCAACTGAAGCTATAATACCAGCTTTATTGCGATATCGCACATGAAAACAGACACATGTGCACAACCAGAGAAGATCCGATTTAATCAGTTGAGCTGTTTCAATGAGTGTTATCTTGGTTTAATAGCTTTTAATGGGGTTTAAGTCCTGCAAAGGTCGAGATGAATTCTACTGTAGACATGACTGCAACATGAGTCACTTTTTTAGAGAAATGTTTAAAACATATCATTTTACCACATGTTCGGATTGCGCCCTTTTCCTAAAATCACAACCCTCCCCTTCCTCATCAATCAATGTTGGGTGACACTAGGAGCGCGCGACCCAATCAGTATGATTGAACGTGGGAGCGGGGCTTATTTACATTACTATCAAAGGTGTCCCAACACTTTTTACTAGTATTGTATGTCTCCAACATTGCATTTGTGTACTCTCAATCTCATCCTCCTGAATGAATCCACTTCCACCCATTATCCAGTGTCTATTTTTAAATACGTCGCATATTAACGGTACGGCTGTGGTGACTATATCTATATATGGTTCTTATTGATTTTGTTCGTACAAATTATTGTTCTTATAATAGCAACTTTTCAAGGTTTTCTAACAAAGTTAACATGTTAAAATTGCAAAAAGTTTCAATATTTGAATTATTGCAATGTAAAAACCTGCCCGTTAAAATAAGGAGTAATTCAATATGCGTCCACAAATTCAATTCAGTTCAATTCAAATTTTATTCACTTATACGAACATGATTTTGTTTTTATGTTTTACATACAATAAACATTATATACAATACAATATTGGAAAATGATGGTATAAAAAGTTACTTAACATTTATGATCATTCATAATAATAAAAGAAGAAGAAGGATAATAATAATTAGAGAAATATATGTACGAAAGAATAAATGCAAAACAGGAATGTGGATAGGGGGAAATATATACTATGTAGGAGAAGCCACCCCGATAAGCACACAAGGAGAACTTCAGGTCAAGCCCCCTTATAAAACCATGTACTAACAATAACAAATTGGGTCTAATTTGGATCAACAAAAGCACAGAAAGGTTAGTTATAATACGCAATTACACTCTTTTTATAACTCTTTTATTTTTAATTATCAATAACAACCCTTTTTCCCTAAAAGGTTGCTTAAACATTATATTACAAGCCTTTCAACGCTCTAATTAGCGTGTGTAGCATGGTAAAGCAAATTGATTTGTGTAAAGATATGGCAAATTGTATTTACTATAATGTTAAAAAAATGCTAGTAGTTTTCTGATTAAATTTTATTTGGTCTCAGTATTGATACCCTTGACACTTTACAGCAATTTTTGCCACAGTTTCTAACACAATTCTGAACATTTTATTCAAAGATAATATAATAATATGGCTACATTAAAATGCAATTAAGCTACAAGAAAAAAATACAAACATCAATGTCATAAATTTAAATGTACACATTGGCAAAATATGACCCAACAAACAAACTTATATATATTATGCAACTACAATGTCGTGAAAAGTCCATTTTTGTATTTTTGCACCATGATTATGATATTAAGATCTAATTCCCCATACATGCCATCATAATATGACTTAAGAAACCCCAAGTAAAAGTATAAAATTAAGCGTATTTTTAAGCAATACACAACATATGGATTTGAATGGCAAGGCGCAGCTCATAAGTCTAAAATATCGTTGCTGATATTTGGTTTAATCGGGTTACACATGCATTGCATTGCCATAGCAACGATGCTCTTGGATTTAACAAACATACATATATTTCATTTAAATTATATTAAAGGAACAAATGTGACAATGTTGCTAAAAAGAACCATAATACGTTTGGAAGTTTAGGATAAGCGGGTTACCGTCAAGATGACGCACAAACACCCCCCTCCCTTACCCCCGCCCCGCAAAAAAAGAAATACTGGACTGATGTATGGTTTTTAGGCTGCTATGTTAATCTAATGATTTTCATAGAAATAAATATTGATCAAACTTATACAGGAATATGTCACCTTGTACTACAGTAAGCCAAACAATTAAGGTACCAGTTGTGTTCACCCCTGTATATCCTAAATACTCTTTAGCTCTGATTTAAGACCTTATTTGTTGAAATTAGTTGAGAATTAAAGAAACGGTGATCTAAAACCTAATGAAGAAACGAAATCAAAAGTTGCACTCCGTCATTTCCGTACGCACGGTACAAGTCCGGCAGGCGTATCAGCCATAGGCAGTCCAAGAGCAAGGTCCTTTAATGCGGGTTTAATCCTGAATTTAGACCTAAGTTAGGTGTAACTTGTCTTGGATCCAAACAATTAAAATAAGCAGCCACTACCTGTACTCTTTAGCTCTGATTTAAGACCTTATTTGTTGAAATTGGTTGAGAATTAAAAAAACGGTGATCTAAAACCTAATGAAGAAACGAAATCAAAAGTTGCACTCCGCTATTTCCGTACGCACGGTACAAGTCCGACAGGCGTATCAGCCATAGGCAGTCCAAGAGCAAGGTCCTATAATGCGGGTTTAATCCTGAATGTACACTTAATTTAGGTGTAACTTGTCTTGGATCCAAATTCTACCATGTAAAAGTTTGCTATATCTTTATAAATAGAATGACTGTTTGTACTAGATTTGGGTTTTTGCGTCTCATGTTTGAAAAAAAACACAATGTTTAATTACAATATTTAGAAAGCACAAAGCACAAACCAAAACTGGGTTCTATGATGTACGAGATTGGGCTACGAGTATACATTTTACCAAGTTGGTAATAGGAATTTGCTTCATTTTGCATATGGGTTATTTTCTTACCATGACCTCCAAGATGTGGCTATTGTCAGAAAAAGAGTTTGCTCACTCCAAGTAAAGAGTTTAGACAGATATGAAATGTGCTGGATTTGATTTTTTGTTCATGGATGAAATTTTCTGTAAGCAACGAAATCTGGCGAATGATTAATTTTCAGTCCAGATTTCAACACATTTCAAACTTTTTACATTTTGACGAAAATAAGATATTTTCTTTGAATTAACACTTGTCCAATTGTTTTTCCCCGTTTCAACACAATGGCAATGGAATTCCAAGAGGCCAAAGTTCCCTAAATATATTAGTTTAGTTATACAACATACATCCATTCTCCTGGTATCTGAGTATACCCACTGTGGTTTAGTTCTAAGCTTGATGGTGTCTGTGGTCTAAGACTTCGTCCTGAGACATGTCCTAAATTTTTAGCTAATTTAGATGTTTGGAAATATGCGTACTTTGGTGTTTTAGTTAATGTTATAGGTAACAGTACATTGCCTAGTTAACGTCGCTGTGTGAAAAATAACCGGCCAATATTAAAAGTACTCTTCTAAATTTCTAGACAATATAGTTTTGTAACATGTCCTAAATTTGTAGCTAATTTAGGTGTTTGGAGAGGGTCGCACTTTTGTGTTTTAGGAAGGATATGTAAACGACAGATAACACCAAAAATATGAAGAAATTATTTCCAAACCGTGTTAAGTCAACAATCATTATGTTGTTCATTTTCAAGAATGCTGGTTTACAAAAAGCAGGCCATTGTCTCATTTCGTGAACAAAGGTACACATACCATTGTTTCCTTTCGTTTCCTTTATAATCGGTTACCCAACTGAAGCTATAATACCAGCTTTATTGCGATATCGCACATGAAAACAGACACATGTGCACAACCAGAGAAGATCCGATTTAATCAGTTGAGCTGTTTCAATGAGTGTTATCTTGGTTTAATAGCTTTTAATGGGGTTTAAGTCCTGCAAAGGTCGAGATGAATTCTACTGTAGACATGACTGCATCATGAGTCACTTTTTTAGAAATGTTTAAAACATATCATTTTACCACATGTTCGGATTGCGCCCTTTTCCTAAAATCACAACCCTCCCCTTCCTCATCAATCAATGTTGGGTGACACTAGGAGCGCGCGACCCAATCAGTATGGTTGAACGTGGGAGCGGGGCTTATTTACATTACTATCAAAGGTGTCCCAACACTTTTTACTAGTATTGTATGTCTCCAACATTGCATTTGTGTACTCTCAATCTCATCCTCCTGAATGAATCCACTTCCACCCATTATCCAGTGTCTATTTTTAAATACGTCGCATATTAACGGTACGGCTGTGGTGACTATATCTATATATGGTTCTTATTGATTTTGTTCGTACAAATTATTGTTCTTATAATAGCAACTTTTCAAGGTTTTCTAACAAAGTTAACATGTTAAAATTGCAAAAAGTTTCAATATTTGAATTATTGCAATGTAAAAACCTGCCCGTTAAAATAAGGAGTAATTCAATATGCGTCCACAAATTCAATTCAGTTCAATTCAAATTTTATTCACTTATACGAACATGATTTTGTTTTTATGTTTTACATACAATAAACATTATATACAATACAATATTGGAAAATGATGGTATAAAAAGTTACTTAACATTTATGATCATTCATAATAATAAAAGAAGAAGAAGGATAATAATAATTAGAGAAATATATGTACGAAAGAATAAATGCAAAACAGGAATGTGGATAGGGGGAAATATATACTATGTAGGAGAAGCCACTCCGATAAGCACACAAGGAGAACTTCAGGTCAAGCCCACTTATAAAACCATGTACTAACAATAACAAATTGGGTCTAATTTGGATCAACAAAAGCACAGAAAGGTTAGTTATAATACGCAATTACACTCTTTTTATAACTCTTTTATTTTTAATTATCAATAACAACCCATTTTCCCTAAAAGGTTGCTTAAACATTATATTACAAGCCTTTCAACGCTCTAATTAGCGTGTGTAGCATGGTAAAGCAAATTGATTTGTGTAAAGATATGGCAAATTGTATTTACTATAATGTTAAAAAAATGCTGGTAGTTTTCTGATTAAATTTTATTTGGTCTCAGTATTGATACCCTTGACACTTTACAGCAATTTTTGCCACAGTTTTTAACACAATTCTGAACATTTTATTCAAAGATAATATAATAATATGGCTACATTAAAATGCAATTAAGCTACAAGAAAAAAATACAAACATCAATGTCATAAATTTAAATGTACACATTGGCAAAATATGACCCAACAAACAAACTTATATATATTATGTAACTACAATGTCGTGAAAAGTCCATTTTTGTATTTTTGCACCATGATTATGATATTAAGATCTAATTCCCCATACATGCCATCATAATATGACTTAAGAAACCCCAAGTAAAAGTATAAAATTAAGCGTATTTTTAAGCAATACACAACATATGGATTTGAATGGCAAGGCGCAGCTCATAAGTCCAAAATATCGTTGCTGATATTTGGTTTAATCGGGTTACACATGCATTGCATTGCCATAGCAACGATGCTCTTGGATTTAACAAACATACATATATTTCATTTAAATTATATTAAAGGAACAAATGTGACAATGTTGCTAAAAAGAACCATAATACGTTTGGAAGTTTAGGATAAGCGGGTTACCGTCAAGATGACGCACAAACACCCCCTCCCTTACCCCCGCCCCGCAAAAAAGAAATACTGGACTGATGTATGGTTTTTAGGCTGCTATGTTAATCTAATGATTTTCATAGAAATAAATATTGATCAAACTTATACAGGAATATGTCACCTTGTACTACAGTAAGCCAAAAAATTAAGGTACCAGTTGTGTTCACCCCTATATATCCTAAATACTCTTTAGCTCTGATTTAAGACCTTATTTGTTGAAATTGGTTTAGAATTAAAGAAACGGTGATATAAAACCTAATGAAGAAACGAAATCAAAAGTTGCACTCCGTCATTTCCGTACGCACGGTACAAGTCCGGCAGGCGTATCAGCCATAGGCAGTCCAAGAGCAAGGTCCTTTAATGCGGGTTTAATCCTGAATTTAGACCCAAGTTAGGTGTAACTTGTCTTGGATCCAAACAATTAAAATAAGCAGCCACTACCTGTACTCTTTAGCTCTGATTTAAGACCTTATTTGTTGAAATTGGTTGAGAATTAAAAAACGGTGATCTAAAACCTAATGAAGAAACGAAATCAAAAGTTGCACTCCGTCATTTCCGTACGCACGGTACAAGTCCGACAGGCGTATCAGCCATAGGCAGTCCAAGAGCAAGGTCCTATAATGCGGGTTTAATCCTGAATGTACACTTAATTTAGGTGTAACTTGTCTTGGATCCGAATTCTACCATGTAAAAGTTTGCTATATCTTTATAAAATAGAATGACTGTTTGTACTAGATTTGGGTTTTTGCGTCTCATGTTTGAAAAAAAACACAATGTTTAATTACAATATTTAGAAAGCACAAACCACAAACCAAAACTGGGTTCTATGATGTACGAGATTGGGCTACGAGTATACATTTTACCAAGTTGGTAATAGGAATTTGCTTCATTTTGCATATGGGTTATTTTTTTACCATGACCTCCAAGATGTGGCTATTGTCAGAAAAAGAGTTTGCTCACTCCAAGTAAAGAGTTTAGACAGATATGAAATGTGCTGGATTTGATTTTTTGTTCATGGATGAAATTTTCTGTAAGCAACGAAATCTGGCCAATGATTAATTTTCAGTCCAGATTTCAACACATTTCAAACTTGTTACGTTTTGACGAAAATAAGATATTTTCTTTGAATTAACACTTGTCCAATTGTTTTTCCCCGTTTCAACAAAATGGCAATGGAATTCCAAGAGGCCAAAGTTCCCTAAATATATTAGTTTAGTTATACAACATACATCCATTCTCCTGGTATCTGAGTATACCCACTGTGGTTTAGTTCTAAGCTTGATGGTGTCTGTGGTCTAAGACTTCGTCCTGAGACATTTAACTGCATGCAATGCACTCAGGGCTATGAAATTCACTGACTAGTGAGATAAATTCCCCCAATCAACCTGCAATCACAACCTTGGCACAACTAGATTATGGAAACGCATCTTAAGATTGAACATACGTGGTACATGCGATTTCACTGGTTAAAACGTAATAAATTGAACACATTTTCTTATATAGTCTTGATCAATTCAATGAAAACAAGAATTGTCTTTAAAATTTGAACTTGATTAACATGTTTAAGCGACACAAAGGTCACAGTGTATTGGGTGCTTTTATTAACCCAGTAATTTTGTATTGCAAACGTAGATGACAAGCGTATACGCACGGGATTTTAAGAATTTTTTTAGCGTTTTTAGAAGACCGAAAAGCATTTTTATTAATTTCGTATTTCAAGCGTTAATTCCTTCTGAATATAGAACTACTTTACTAGAATTCAATGCATATTAGTAAACAGTAATAAAATCAAAATCAAAACCAAGCAAGTTGTGTTTTTATTTCTAAGATGGGCATACTTTTAAGCAAAACAGTTGCGAAGTAAATCTAGCAAGACCAAAATTAGAAGTATTTTGCAAAGTCAAGCCAAATACGGGGACCCGATGTAGCGAATGCCCCAAAACGGAGAGACATATTTTCCCTTAACAATCAGTGTTGTCTTTTTTTAATCAGGCAATATTATCTTTGGATTTGGTTACCCGACTAAGAGTGTGTTAATTAAGCATTGATATCACAGGTTTCTCTCATGATGAAAAGTTGTTTGATGCACAAATACTCTTGAGAAAAACGGAAAAAATATTTTCCCTAAGCAATCCTTGTCTTTTGTAATTAAGGAATTATTTTTTGATTTAGTTATCCTACTTAAGAGTGAGTGTGTTAATTAAGTTTTGATATCACATGTGGCTCTCATGATGAAGAGTTGATGCACAAATATTCTTGAGAAAAACGGAGAAAAAATATTTCCCTAAAGTGATAGCTGTCTTTAATTAATTAGGCAGTTATTTAAGAAATAAAGGGTAATACATGATCCTTTACACGAAAATAATGTGTCCGAGGCAGTAAAACGTAAATAATGGGTGAGGCGCAGCCGAACCCATTATTTAAACGTTTTACTGCCGAGGACACATTATTTGCGTGTAAAGGATAATGCTGCACCCTTTATTTCTATTCTATTACCACAATATTTCAAGTTGTTTACCTCAAGGTGGAGCGCATACGCGTAGCCAAAGTGTATGCACATTCCAATAACACAACCTAACATTCCATTCTCCCCTATAAGCAGGTATGCACATACAATAACACATCCCTGACATTCCATTCTTCCCTACATAAGCAGGTGTGCTGTGCGCTCTGCTGTGCGCTGTGATGATAGAAGAACATAAAGTTCGTTGCCCTTGACACTTTATCGCTAATTAATGGTCTGTCACGTGACGCGTTTCAACAAATCACAGCGCGCGATTTTGAAAAATGGGTCGTGGGGGTAATAGAATTTTGGATTTGGTTTCCCTATTTAGAGTAGGATAATTAAGCATTGATATCACATGCGCCTCTCATCATGAAGAGTATTTTGCAAATATCTCAAAAACTTTTTGAAATGAATGGGCACTTAGATACATAACAAATACAATGATTTACTACTTAGGGCACTTCTACAACTCGGATTAGCGATGATCCCCATAAAAAGCATTCTAAGTTATGAATTTGGTTTTAAAAGATGTGTATTAAATATCTGAACCCTTAGCAAAATCAAATCTAAAATTTGACAATTCTGCAGCGCAGGTCTTCAATTAAAGACACGTATTGCATATTCTTCATCCACCTATAATTATGATGCTACATTTACAAATATGTTGCCAATCTTCTATCTTCAATCAAAGATATATAATGATCTATGAATGTATGTATGAAGAGCGAAAGTGAGATTGAGTATATCCACGATGTACAAGGTGTCTCAATACAAATAGGCCCTGTGAATTAGGGGACGTAACTTAAAATGTCGGCAATAAAATCAAAACTTTTTTGTAGATTCAAGAACCATCATTTAAAATCATAAATTATGATGCCTTCCAACACAGATGAATTTTCATGCTAGAATCAAACTTGTTCAGTTTTATGTCAATTGTTCAATCAGCAAATGGACAATGGTTAGTCACTCTTGACACACCTGTCATCTTGCGCTCATAAGTTTAGTTGCTTTTAAGATACCGAGTTGAATCTTAGCAGACAATTACAAGAAGGATAAATAAATAACAATAATCTGCAACAATTACAGTATCTGGCTGTACTATACCAAAATGCGGTTCATTTTCTACATGTAACCTTTTATGGGACACCTTGTATATTAGCTATAGATGAAAAAGCGTGACAAAACTTTATTCACTGTCTGTGCCGCCTGTTCCTGGCATAACACCAGACGTTTGCTATTATTATTATTATTATTTGTTTTTGGACGTATAGATCACTTATAATTTCCTCTGGAATCGGCCGATCCGATATCGATTACAAATATCATGCAATTTGAATTTGAAGGCTTAATTTTTAGGTTAACAATCTTTTGAAACTCACCTATTTTACGTAATAAAGACTAGCTCATTGATTCATATTTATTTGACATAGGCGTAGATCTCGGGGTGGGGGGGTAAATCCCCCAATATTTGGCCGGGGATGGTCCATACAATCATCCCCCAATGTTGACGTCTCTATGTGGGTTTTATACCAAATTAACCTCATATTTGGCCATTTAAGCCCCCAAAAGTGTAATATTTTGCGCCCTTCGCGCGAAATTATTACACTTTCGCACCATATTTGACCAGTTTAGCTTAAAAATTGCAACATTTTTCGCGCGCTTCGCGCGCATTTGTACCATAACATTATTCTGTTGCCAAAAGGTGCTGGATTCACTATACTTCAAGATGTTTTTTCAAACTCAGCTGAATTGCCAGGATGACCCATAAAGTCTAGCTTCCTGTGTAGATTTAATTCCAATGGAGTTCCAATTCGCTGTCGTAGTGCACGTTAGTAACCATTGGTTACTGCTCCAAGCCTGGGCTCATACGCCTGTTCCGAATTTTGATATGCCATAGGCTTTGTGTTGTGATCATTTCGATCAGTGGTTCGTGACAAAGAAAGCGTGATCTGGTTGACCTAGCAACGGTCATATTATAACGTGCACTACGACAGCGAATAGCTTAATCGATTGAATTTAGCGTTGTATGCATTACAATGTTTTGGAAATGAATTACCGGGAATACCAATGAAAACCGCTTAATTAAATCGAAGCAATACTATCCTGCTTCCAAAATTATACTGTAATTAATCTTCAAAAATAATTTTGAAATCAGAATGTTTTGACATATTTGTGATGTATACACAAAGAGCAATATTGAATTAATGTCTCAATTGATTCAATAGTTTCCATATCTTTTACCTTTTATTAACAACATAATCTATTTACAATTTTCCTAAAAGGGTCAATTATATATCATGTATATTACATCAAGCCTATTAACCCTGTAATTAGCGTCTGTGACATTGCGTCGTCAACCAAATTCACTGGAATTGGTTATCTAGTATAGCATATTAAAATTTGTGTAGTGATGTGGCCAGTGGTACAAAATGTTGATAAATTCAATGCTCTTTATAACTATTATTTGCCCTAATTTATATTTAATATAGATCCTATGTAGTTCATAATATTTTACAGCAATTTTTGCCACGATTCTTAACCAAATTCTTAATATTTTATTCAAAGATTGTTGAAAGTAGTACTGCTAAATATAATTTAGCTAGAAATGAAAAGAAATACAAAAGTTTCAATGTTTACATTAACCAAATTTAAGCCGCCCGATCAAGCAAAACGTGGACAGTCGTTGGTAAATAGGTTTCCGCTAACAGAATGGCAAGATGACAAATACTAATGCAAAAAATGTGTAATAAAAGTTTAAATTAAAGATACTAGTTCGCGTTTGACGTCAGTTGTCTATCAACGGTCAGAAACGGTTTGTTTAAGAGTTGTCGTAATGATAAAAATGTATGAACACATCGAAAAACCAGCATGCCCTATGCTTAGTGTTTTGCACATTCAAACATACAAACAGTTAAGTGTTTTAAGTTATAGTAATAGGAAACTTTCTTTCTTGTTACCATGTTAATGGTTTATAAAAGTTGTTTTTTACCTGGTAAATGTACCGACTCCGACCAATAAATGATCAAACTCCCTTTTACGCCCTACTAACCAATCATTTGATTGACAGTCTACGCGAACTAATTTCTTACATTTCATGAAGGGTAATATCATGATATAATGCACTGGTGCTGCAAATGCGCAGTAATTCAATATTCAAGTCTTTGGTATCGCATAATGTGTTAAGTTATAAAATTCGTTCCAAATGGGTCGCTAAAATAGCCACATAAGCGTGACAAGTCTACGGGAGAATCTCTCATACCATCTGCAGTCATGGCACTCATTATGTGGGATCTACAAACATTGCTGAAAATGGCAACATGGCCAATAATACCTTTAATTTTGAACTTAAAATATTGTAGACTCATAAGACTTGGAAGCCGTACGCCCGGGATATTTATCAAGAAGGCTCATCAAATACCAATGACAGAATATGATAAAAACACGATTTTCCATTATTAAGAACGCACTATATTGATTAATTTGATTTATACGCTTCTAGACAAACATAAATAAAATTTGTATTTTTAGATACTGACCAGAATCTGAAAATTGATAATATTAATTAAAAGAATATAGTCATGCAGCATTCGAGACAGTCAGGCCAGATAACCGGTGCAACAATAACAGGTGAAAGCACGTTTTTTGTTCATATCACAACCTTGCTTGACCTGCGATTTATTGCGCGTGACACTCTCACTTATATCGTGTTTACTATATGGGCAGAGAATGCTGAGCTATTGTTCTTTAAGTTGGTATTGATGAACAAAATTTGATGTCAAATAATCGAGTATTTGTTATTTTCAATTTAATAATTAAGTTTGCTTCAATAAACGGATTTAAGTATACGTGTAGGTGGTCCTGATCTTCTTATCAATATATACATTGAAAACAAAAGTCAGAGAGTTACCAATACCATTACCGTCTTGGGTGTAATTGCGGCGGATCGAGATTCTTAAGGCTCGTTACATTAGTTCTTTAATAATTATTTTGAAAATTCGTTAGCTTTGCCATTCTTTCAAAATTGTTTTTTAAAGTAACGATTTTATTTCATTACAATTTAGTAAAAGTATGAACTTTTAATTTTAATTAGTTTGATTTTAACTTTGGATAAGTGAGCTTTCGGAATTCAATTACATTCAATTACTCCATTCAATTATTCAATTATTCAATTATGCGATTGATTAATTAATCAATCCGGTGAATTATTCAATTACTCCGTTCAATTACATTCGAAAACAAATCTTCGGACAAGCGAGTCTTCAGAATATCAAATTTAATTTAGCATTTTTTCCATTGTTATCGTTTATCCATACATTATATGTGTCGGATTTTGCTTGTGGACATAACTTATAGGCGTTTGTATGTGAAAAACATTACAGCGTCTAATCGCAGACAAAACAGGATCTTTTTCGTGCTGGAACACAAGATGGAGTAAAATAAAATCGACTCATGGTTTGCATCATACATTGCTGATGTCGGTCATTATGGATCAGAAATGCAGATTTAATATGACTTTGCCTTATTATTCTCTATTATTGGGGATTTTTATGCTGATATCGATATTTCATTGCGGAATCGCCCATGGTAAGTAGTTGTTTTTATAGTATTTCTTTTATTTCTTGGCATTATTTACTTTTTACTAATGAGCAATTCCTGTTGAAATTCATAACACCCCTATAGAAGAGATGACCTCCGCAAGGGGGGGTCGACTTCAAATCCGGAGGCACTTCAACTATGGAGGTGACGCATATGTAGCGCTGTTAAAGCAATAATGTGTGATTTGCATAAAGAATAGATTCATATTTAAATGTTTGTTTTCATTGATCACATTATCCTCTTTTAATTTCGAGCCAAACATATGAGGTTACGTATACCGAAGAAAATTGCGATTTCATTCCAGCGCTTACAATGCGTCTACTACGCACGCCGATCGTATTACATGTAACTGCACGGAGCATCACGCTCGACGTGTGTACACATAAGCTGACATCCACGGGACACTCGATCGATAAACTCTGAATAAAACCGGGTCTCCCCGGTTTGAATATAAACAAATTTTACTGTTATTAAAGCACATCAGGCTTAGTCTTTAAATCCGAGTAAAATTGAGGGCGTTGCTGTGAAGCAAATCACACATTATGGCTTAAAGACCCCCCCCCCCTTTCAGCATAGCTGTCACCCAAAGATCCCATATTTTTGAACACATGCTCTGTCACCCAAAGACCCCTTATTTTTCAGTTCCATCTGTCACCCAAAGATCTTTATTTTTCAAATAGAACAGCACCTTTCATTTTATCACTGATTTTTCTGACTTATTTTGAAATAACAAAGCCATTTGAAACTATTTAGAACTACAAATCCAATGTTTGAGGTTTCTTTTGGTTCTCACCCAAAGCTTGGATCCCGTTTGATCCCCATGCCCCCTACTTTAGGTCAACCGATCCATCTCTCACGCAATGACCCCATATTTTGAACATTTTGTTCTCACCGAATGCTACAAATCATGCTGTAACCTAAAGACCCCATATTGCTTATATTTTGCTCTCACCGAATGCCCCTTACTGTGAAAGTATCAGCCCTATATCCATTTTATATTGAAGTGAGCCCATCGGGCTTCAAATGAAACCAGGCACCTCATAAGCCACGTTGTAACATTTCCATGATAAATATATTTGTATTTCTTTGCCAGAAATTGTTATAGATTCACTCTCTGAAATGTCCCCTTTTAATTATTATACACATCTTTGGGTCGTCTGTAGTGAATACAGAATTAAATTTCATCGATTCATAAAAAGGTTTGTACCACACATTAAAATAACGAAAAATTTAATAAAAAAATCACCGCAATAGCAATTTTGCGCATTACCATGGTGACGAGGAGATCTGCTGCATTGAGGGACCCCATAACATGTTAATTGAATACATGAATACAAAACCCACCCAAGTCAATGGGAAGTGATTTTGAGAGAAAAACCTGTGCATCATTTTGATTTCTTAAGTTAGATTTACCTGGTCAATAATGGTAAGTTTTACGTACAAATAAGTGGATTAAACTGTATAAAGTATGAAGATTACCATTTCAGGGACTTTGTAGGGTTCATTTTAAATTTTGGACTTGGGTGGTTTTTTGAATCATATACAAAGAAAACAACGTTGGAATGAGATTACCACTAGTAAGATAATACAAAATAAAGCACACAGGTATGTATTATGTTGATAAGCATTCTGCCATGTAATATAAACCACACACGTTCCTTTATTAAGCCCTTTTTTTCAAAAGTCACTCTCCAGCAATGAACGTGTTACAAGCGGACTTTTATATATACTGGATTTCAATCAATGTGTTACAAGACTCAAATCACGGAATTGTGTGGTTCTTTCATACATACTATTTCTCACATGCTCAATAGACACATATGATGAATTTGAGTTGTTCTTTCATACATATGACAGGCCTATGTATAGCAACATCTTCCCATGCTTAACTCAATTTGGCCAACGTATGGACTTGGGTGGGTTTTGTATTCATATATTCAATTGTTTACAGTAGGGCTCTTCAAAATTAATATTTATGTTTTCTCGCTTTTTTTCAGAGGTTGAATGTCCAGTTGACTGGATCGCTTATGATAATTTCTGCTATCTCGTTCAAGATCAAACCCCATTGAGTTATGATGATGCTCGGCGCGTTTGCTTTGGCAAAGGGGCGGCATTAACAAGTATTAACGACCAGACCGAACAAGATTTTATCTTTGACGGTAAGTTATACTAAGGGGGTATCATTTTCTTTGGAAGGAGGGGTCCCAAATATACTGGGGGTCATACATTTTTGGAAAAAAATAGGGGCGATAATAACATTTTTAATGATCACAATTTAGGGAATCACAAGATGTCCACAGATAGTGTGTTTATTTTATTAAAAAAAGACTGATTTCAATACAATTTTAGCCTGTTTAGGGATAAGGTGTATCGGTGGTGGGAAGTCATAAAAATGTTGTTGCCGAAATAGGGGGTCGCAATTTTATTGACACCGACTTTTTGCAAATCCCCCAAGGAAATTATAGCCCCTTACACCACTGTCTTATAATTTTCATCGAGGTTCGGCCGGGTTCGGCCATTATGTAATAAAAGTTGACTTTACACCCCATATTATGTATTGTTCGTGAAATTAATTTCTTTCTTTCACCCCCCCCCACACACACACACACACACCCACTGTACCTTAGTCTTTGACCCTCACATTGTCATAACAAGATCAAGGTTTTGGTGTAGGACGAGTTACATAAGTGCGGACTTTCTTTATGTGTTGTGTTTACATAGTAAATGTCTAGTTTGTTGCACTATTAGAAACATTAGGTCCTCCTAGGTCTACCGTTGGTAAAGACAGAGGCATGCCATTAAACGGGACGAATTTGAACTTCAACAACTGAAAAATGAAAAGGCGGTTTTTAAAAATTACATCCAAATGAAACAATGAAAAAATGAAAAAAAAATGCAAAATGTCATAAACATAGGGCTTTAAATATTACAAAATAATATGTAAATTGGAATTTAGATGTCACTTTTTTAGATGATCAAAAATATGCGAGTATAAACATGATAAAGTTACTCAAATTTGCTTGCTTAAAACTTCATCGAAATCGCGGTAAGTTTCACAAACTTGCTTTAAAGTTTCTCGAAACCGCGTTACGTTATTCAAAGTTTCACAAGATTAATTGCGTAAACTTGCTGAAAAGAAGCTCAAAAGTTTTAAAAATTGCTAAAGTGGGCGTGGATTTCACAAAATTTTCCAAAATTTTCCAATGCAGTTCAATGAGATTATGACAATTTTGAATTTTATCTGGAGAGGGGAAGCAACGAGTTACTCCAAATCACAGCGACAGGTAGTGACTGGGCCGCCGAGTGTGAATATGTATTTATTTTGAAAGGTTCGTGTTTGTTTTAAATTTTGGGGCGTTTTTCCAAAATTTGATATTTTTAGTGATATTTCAAAAAAGCGACATGCCAAAGACAACTCTTTGGGCACATACTTTGTTATTGCTATTGCACTTCTTTTCCACATACCTACGTTACCATTCGCTTTAGTGATTTACGAATATAATATATTTTGTGACTGCAATTTGACGTTTTCAATGTAATTTAAGCTTATCATGAAATTAAGAAAAATATCTGCTCACGCTTCTTTTATAATTTTTACCTGATCGTCGGCTTTTGCAGGCAATAGAATGCAGATTGGCTCACGATAGATGTCGTATTCCTCTATGTGGGTCACTTGATGATAAAATTACTTTGAATTCCTTGTAACAACACACAAATATCCGTCTGGAAACCGGGTTTCGGACTAAATTATGGAAGAGCTCTAGTCTTCGGCGCCGTATCAAATCTCATAAAAAGGCCACGACTGGCGAGTATGTATTTATGTTTCCCGCACGAAAGCTTGCGTCTAATTCTATACTCTACTTCTTTGGAAACGTTGACCTTTGGCCATTCTTTGTATAATGCCCTGCTATGACCTTGATATGTACACTTGTTTGGGTACTGTTAAAGCATCGACTTTAGTACCTGGTCAGAAGATAATCCTAGAGGGATATAGTATAGTTTAACTATTGAGTGAACAAAGTGAAAGACCCATTATTGATTAGGCGCGGATATTAAAAGCACAGGTCCTAATCCCGTGTATAGTCCTTAGAAAAAATTTTAAATAATAGAATAATTGAATTTTGTACCTAAAATAATACCTGCGTTCTGCATTATGTATTTACTTCTCTTTAGGTCTATGCCTATTTCTCAAGTTAGTTTGGTAGATTAGTAAGTAATTAATAATTGATTGTTGATAACTTGAAAACTTGATTGATTGATCGATTGATAGCCATTTCACATATATTCCTAGTTTATAGGCCTTTTTAATTTTGAATTGCATTGTACATTAGATAAATAGGGCTATAAGTATTGATTTATTCTATTCAGCAATATCAAGGATTACTATCAAACTTCTCGTAGCTAATAGTTACTTGGCTCAGTGGTCTGCACTGAGTTTTACAAACGGCAGGTTCCGGGTTCGATTCCCAGGTCTGCCTGGTTTTTTTAAGGCTGAAAAAAAGCTATTTCTGAAATGCAAACGTATTTGGCGCGAGATCTGAGCTGGTCCTTTTCTGATGGCTGTTACTCTTTACAGGCACACCCCCTCTGGAATCCAAACCGGGTTCACGCTCATTACACCTCCCTTAACGTAGCATTATAAAATGTTGCAATATTTCAGGCATTTTGGGGGAATTTTGTTAACTTTAGGCAACTTCCCTGTGACATGTGATTGTGACCTCCTAATTTCGGCCTTTCGGCCTCCATTGCATAACAACGTTGGAGACCCTAAGTAATACGCATATACACTGAACTTGTATCAATATACTCGGTACACCCACCAGTTCCACTAAGTGAAAAAGATGTTATGTTTCAGCCCGTATAGATATTGATGTATGTTGTTGCCTCACACCTCTCATGCAAATGGAACATGTGGGTGTATCAGTGGTACTAGTAACTGAATAGATAATAACACTACAAGCTTCACCTAAATATGGGTAGATACTAAAATCGCCTTATCAAAACTACATACCAAGATAATAATTTCACGTAAGTGGAAACTTATTTGATACAGTCTCGTGTCACGTCAATTAATTTAAGTCCTTTGTTCTCAAAGGTCAAACACAAATTTTAAAAGAGGAGCTAGTGTATCGTAAAACCCGCCCATAAGTTCTAAAGCCAATTTCACGTTCCTCCCACGTTATTCTAAAATACTATTGTCTACTAATTTATTTCGATAGGGCATAGAAACCCGACGGACAAATAGCACATGGTTAATATGATTTGAATATTGATTTGCGTCAAACACCCGAAAAGGAACATCAGGTTTTAATATTTTATTTATATATTTTTTACATTACTTTTTATGACCACATACGCGTACAAGTCATCCAGCGGTTATCTATGGTCATTTGACGACACATTAGGGCTATTCTTGGTTTTAGTTGGAAATGGTCAAATCCTACTAACTTGGCTGAAAATTGGTATTTTTAATTTTCATGTCGGCATTGCATTGGCATACATATTCAAAGTCATGTTATGGTCAATAGCCTTTAATGTTACAACATTGATGATTTTTTATAGCAACCGATCTATTTTTACGTTTTTACAATGTAATTGTTTGCTTGTTGTTGGTTTAACTTGGTTTTGATATGTTATACTCTTAGTCGTTTTTGCCTTTCTTTCTTTCTTTCTTTTCTGTTGCGTAGCATCATAGCCCCCCCCACCTTAATTGCAAAATTTAAAAAATCCCATAGGAAAATTGCCAAAAACGGCTTGTGCCCCCAATCAGATCTGGTACCCCCCATGATGACCCACGTTACACCACAGACGTGCTCCCCCTATCGATTGCAAAATTTCGAAAATTCCATAGGAAAATTGCCGAAAAACGGCCTGTGTCCCCCAATCGGACCCAGTGCAACCCCACCACCCCCATTATGGTCGGTGCACCACCTCCAGATATGATGACCCATGTGGACTAGTTAGTTTCTTGCTGAATTTTATACACCGATTTACACCCTAATAATTATATTCTTGCCTTTATCAGATCTTGTTGATGGTGCGGCTGTTAATATAATATGGATAGGTCTGGATGACTTAGCATTAGAGGGAGATCTTGTCTGGCTTGATGGTTCCACTGTAAGTTTTTTTTCTGCTTTTTTTGATCCCCTGATGATCACATTGCTTCAACGAATAGCTTTCAAATCGCATTATTCAACAGCAAACACAAAGTACTTTATATAAAGAATTCATTTAGTTGAATAATATTCAGAAACCAGTTTTGAAAACATATTTATTCTAACATAAATTTATGTTATTAAGTTTGAGCAAAATCCACCAAACGTTGTTAACATAAAGAATGCAGAAAGTTTTAAGAGCCCTCACCTTAAATACTTATATTTTCAGAATAGTTATGACAATTTTAGAGCTGGCGAGCCCAATCATGGTAATGAAGACTGCGTGCAGTTGTACTCAACAAGGTTATGGAATAAAACTAACACTATCTCTAGCCCTGAATCTCAATTATAGGTGTATCCTTCGTGTAAGAGAATACCAAACAAATCCCAACTGTAATCCTAACCCTAACCCTATCCCTAACCCTAATCCTACCCTAACCCTTACCCTAACCCTAACCCTAACCCTAACCCTAACCCTAATTCCTAACCCTAACCTTAACCCTAACCCTTACCCTAACCCTAACTCTAATCCTATTAGTATTTTGTGCTCTCTTACACTAAGGATAAACCAGGATAAACCCAATTCTAATCTTAATCCTAAACTACTCTTCTATTTTAGTTTGGCTATTCAAATTTTAGAGCCGGTCAGCCGGATAATTTTTTCAATGAAGATTGCGTGCAGTTATACGACACAGGAGAATGGAATGATTTGAGTTGTGCGACGCTGAATGGGTTTATCTGCAAAATGAAACGAAGTAAATATTGCTTTTTGTTTTGAGTGTTTTTTGGTTTATTTATTATATTTTTTAGAATAGTTATGACAATTTTGGACCTGGTGAGCCCAATAACCAAGGCAACGAGGACTGTGTACAGTTGTATTCAACTGGGTTATGGAATGACTTGAGTTGTGCGACGCTGAATGGGTTTATCTGCAAAATGAAACGAAGTAAATATGTGGTTTTTTTAAATTTATATAATATACATTATCATTATTATTGCCCCACGACTTATGTGGGACATGGAACTATTAAAATTGTAATACGATGAAAAGAACAGTTAAGTTAACAGAGTCTCATGCCACGTCAATCAATTAAGTCCTTTGCTCTCAATCAGTAGCGTAGCCAGCAGGGGGCAAGGGGGGCAGAGTGCCACCCCTGACAAAAAAAATGAAAGAAAAAAGGGAGAGAAAGTCTGGAGGGCAAAGGAAAAGAAAAAGGGCAAGGAGCCTCTTTTCCACCAAAATTCAACCAGATCATGGGCCAAAATAGTGTGAAATCAAAAATGTTGCACGCTGCGCGCGCACATTGTCACAACGTAGCCACTTTCATCCCAATCATGTGCGAAAATAGTGTAAAATACACAAATTGTGCGCGCTACGCTGGCACATCGTCCCAGTAAAGCCTTTTTGGAAGCTCCAAGACATGTTATGTATTGTACAGTCTCTCTAAAAACAAAAACGGTTATGTACCGGTATGTATGATGCAACTGCAATTTATTTTTCGTCTGTGCCCTCGAAATTTTATTTTGCCACCCCTGACCAAGAAAGCTGGCTACGCCCCTGCTCTCAATGGTCAATCACAAGTAAGTAAATGATAAATGACCAAATCAGACACTATGCGTCACCGGTAGTTGCAGCTATATTTACCAATAATCTATAATAATTCGCAGATTGGGCTATTCTAGTTGGAAACTATACACCCCTACGGAAAACATGACCTTACTCTTGCACATAGGGAGTGTGGGGTTCATGGGTAATTTCATTTGATATCTACACCTCCTATGTGGAAGATCAGGGTGTGTGGATATCAAATGGAATATCATAATATTTTCAGACGCTATGCTAAATTGGATAACACTGTACTTAAATAAGCAAACTTTTTGTTTTTTGATTGACTAGCTCATTTCTGGATTGAGTCTGCGCAGTACGTAGGAAAGGAGGGAACAACCCTATCAGTCACAGTTCATCGAGACGGACTCATCTCGAACCAGGATCAAATAAGTAAGATACTCTTACTTTGTAAATTTAAAAAATGACAGAACATTTGAAGCAACGACAAGATCGCCGGTAGTCACTTTCGCTATATCAGTGTTTGATCACCAAATATCACCAGATTCCCGTGGCTGCTAGTGTATCATGACAAATATATGCATGACAGTTTCCAATAATATCAACACCTCTATTATTCGCCATCGTAGTGTGACGTCAAAACCGATCGTTGCCAGGTTTTAATAAGGCCCTTTACAGACTTTTATTCGACGTATAATATTCGATGCAACATTTCTTCGTTACTTAATATATTATTTCCATTCTACTTCTTATCATGTTTAACTTGAAACAAATGGTTGTTGACATAAAATCAAAAATATATTTTCAACAAACATTCGAAATATAATTGATATCCCATCAACAAACATTTATTTATACAACTGAATATTAAAAGAGATTGAATAACGAATACTTGTTAAACGAATATTCTACTTCTGTATGACCCTTCACTAGTTCACATTATATGTGTTCGGAACCTCGATCAAAATGATCGCAATGCAAAGTCTATGGGTTGCTAACAGGTATGTAAACCAAGTTTGAACAAGTAACTAATGTATCACTGAAAGTGTATGTAACTGGGATGAAAAGCCATTCATTATTATGAAATATTTGCCGTTTTGTATTCAAGATAATGAGTTTTCCCAAAACACCGCAAAATAATAACCATACAGGAAAATATTATTCACATATACTGAATTGTGGGTTTTAGTAAAACCACGCGGGAATTCTTTCCATTCGTGTGTCCTGTCTAGCAATGGAGTTTAGTTTTCGGACTTCGTGGGCTATTAAACGTCAAAAATATCTGTTATTAATAATTATGCAATTATCGGTATTATATCAAAAATAATATTTGATTTCCTAAGAACATTCCTTGTCGCCTGATGTGGTTTCAGGTTACCAAAAATATGATGAAAAGGTGGCCCATAAGTCATCAGAAGATTATGGTGAATTGACACGCAATCAAAATAAACAGTTTAAAACTAAACTACGCAAAAAAAGTTTCTTTATGGTTAGGAAATTTACCCACAATTAAAATCTAGTAACTAATTTTGTACGTTTGCTAAATATTCGCATGCGGGAGATTGTCCTACTCATTTTGACACCTCGATCACTACCCTACGACACTCCTGAGAAAAGATATGAATGTTTAAGGACCAAGAGGTCGACAAATAAAAATTGCAAAGAAGCCTATTCAATGGTTTTAGAGCTGATTCACTGATCCTGTTTCATTATTCCCGCCTTTTAAATTTGAATTTAAAGCATTTTCCTTAATGCATGTTGGATAATCCTTTGCTTATTGTGCAGATGAACGATCAAAGACAAAGGTGAGTGGGTACTAAGACATTTACGTTTTGAGAGATGAGTTTGGAAAAGGAATTCAAAACAGGTCATGATTACAGCAGTTTGGAAGATACTGTATGTTCAATATGTTACCAAAACAGAAGGAATTGCGACACTTGATTGGCCATCAGCTCAAGAGACGAGTCAACAAGAAGATAATGGCAGATACAACTCTGGTGAGATTGCGTGGCATCGTTATCAACGAGTGGGATGGGATTGACCAAGGTTACATTCGACGCCTCATTAGGAGCATGAGACGCCGCGTGCTTGTTGTAAGGGAAGCCAACGGTGGACACACAAAATATTGAAAGAAAAAGAGATTAATCTCAAGTGGAGACGGCAGTATGATGCCTGAAATGTGCTCAGCAAGTAAACAAAAAATGTTATTTGCATGTTTGTTGTTTTTGTGTTCTTTTATGCTGAAAAATTGAATAGGCCTTTTTGCAATTTGTATTGTTCGACCTTGTGTTACTTAAACATTCATATCTTTTCTCAGGAGTGTCGTAGGGTAGTGGTTGAGGTGTCACAATGTGCAGGACAATCACCCACATGCGATTATTTAGCAAATGTACAAAATTAGTCGCTAGATTTTAATAGTGGGTAAATTTCCAAACCATAAAGAAACTTCTTTTGCGTATTGTATATGGCATATAGCAAATGTACACAAACTAAACGATGGATCGAACCATTCAGACCATGTCAAACTTCTTCGTAAATCTCATCCAGTGTGCCATCAAACCTAGCCATGCCATGACAAATCATATCATGCAATGTATCTAAAACACTTATATTTAAAAATTATCAAAATATCAATTATCTCCTCATATTTTCAAGATGCATTATATATTTTGTTTCTTCATATTGTTTTTATTTCGCATGTACATCTTCAATTATTCATGTTTTTGGGTTTTTTATTTGTATAATCACACCACCTATGTGAAATGAAATGGCGGAATATAAAAGCATCACTGTACGTCTATGATTTCTTTTCTGAACAATTTTGTGATCACAACTATCAAATTATACGATTTTCAAAGAGTGACAAAGCATATAATCCCTATGTGCCCAGCCGTTAATATCTTGTTTGAACTGTTTTGTATTGCTTAACAGGATTGACAACCACTGATGTGACTGCCGCTTTAGGGGCAGACTACACTGCCACATCTGTTACAGTTGATTTTGCACCAGGAGAGTCTGTGGCAACTACTACATACCCACTTAATTCAGACACAACCATAGAAGACTTGGAGTCTTTCACTTTGACTCTTTCATTGAGCGGAGCCACTGCTGCTGGAACACTCCCGGGTATATATGGAACGGTAGAGTCGCCATCTACTTCTACGGTGTTCATCGTTGACTGTACCGGTAAGAAAGTAGTCAAATTCGATTCCTTATTGGGTTTTTATCGAAGATGTAATCATGTTCAAGAATTAAGTGGGTTCAAATATACAAATATTCAGATTATTTCAATATCTGTTTGATAAATACTTAAGTATAAAGCAAAGTGCACATACTGTCCTTGAGCACGACGGGGGCTTGAACCCGGGACCGCAGTGGTGCAATTCGAGGGAACCTTCGCTGCGCCATCTCGCTCTCCCTAAACAGTTCATTAAATCAAAGTGTTATTTAAGAGCAAAATATGAAGAGCTTATTTCCAAAAGGAATTAAATTTTTGTCGAAATTGAGTTATGCGCAAAACATGAAAGACAGTTTACACAATACAATGTTCTCAATCAAATGAAATCAAGAAAAATCAACGGGATTATTTATCTTAAAATCGCACCCCAACGATCTTACTGTTGTTTCAAAAAACATGTGTGTGCTAAATTAATAACCAAATGGTTTTATTCCCTTATGGAAAGTCTTATTCACATTCTACGAAATGGAACATTTTCCGGTAAATTTTACTTTTTCTCCAACTGTTTCTATTGATACTAAGGCTAATAACCTACAGGTGGAAGAACCGCGCATCGTACACTAGCACACTTAAACATGAAATTGATTTTATCTCGTGCGCTAGTTTGTAATGTTTGAATGTTTTTATGTTCCATTGTACAATGCGCAAACCTCTTCTCTTTTTTGTAAGGCTAACACTTTTTGCTATTACCATTTTCACTCAGAACTGTAGTCACCAGTTTCTATTGTTATGCATAGTCGCGCTAAAAGTCGATCGATACATGTTGAAATCAGCACAATTCAGAGATACACCCTTTTGCTTTGAAATTAAATTTCTCGGTCAAATATAAAGCAATATTTTTTCCTTCAGAAATGTCAGTTAAAAATATAATGCTTGGATAAACATTTTTTTAGCGTTTCAAACTATTATAGTTTGCTAAAGAAAGATATTTCTCACCTCTGTAAGGCACATCTTGTGGGTCTATATATTATAGTTTTGTCAGAATATCCGTTTTGATTACACTTTTCCATAGATGGGTACATTCGCGAGTTGATTTTGACAAAATTGGTAGTCGGAACTGAAAAATGGTTCAATCATAACCGAAATTCTGACAAAACTATGCTATATGGCTCACGGTGATGTGCGTTAGAAAGTTGTGAAAAATCCTTCATTAGCGAACTATATTACTTTGAAAAGCTAAAAGGTTGATCCGAAAAAAAGCTCGCGGGCCAAGTTGAAGCCAATCAAAATCGAAAATCTTGCACTAAATGACTGAATTTTACGCCTAAACTAGGAATTAAAAAAATATAGCATCAAGCATTATAGTTTTTCCTGACATTTACTAAAAAAATGCTTTTCATTTGGCCGAGAAAATTAGTTTTACATTGAAAAGGTGTAACTCAAAATGTTGCTCATTTCGACACCAAATTCGATCGTTTGTATTGCCTCTATAAATGACTGAGTGAGCCTTATACAACTGTTACAATAGCCATCGGTTGACTAAAGTTCTGAGTGTTTTACCTAACAGCTACATTTTGGATTGAGGAAGTCGAATACATCGGAAAAGAAAATGAAGCTGTGGTGGTGACCATTCACAGAGATGGAAATGTTGCTAATACTGATCAGATAAGTACGTGTAATTGACAGGCGACGACCGACGAGGTTTTTTTTTTAAATATAGCGTAGGTCACTTGCTGCTGATTTATAAATGAATTGGTAAAAATGGTTGTCACTGATTGTTGCATATTTTATAGTTATATATTACAAAGATACAAATTATCAATCACTAAGAATTAATTTTTAAGCGATTGAATAAAAATTCAATCGCTTTCAGAATTTACAATCAAATGATAAGATACATGTAAAGGCGAGTAGGGGATAATATGAAAACAAGCTCGAATTTACAATTCATGAATCTAACACTCTGAGCTGCTGTTTGTTAAAATGCTAATTAACAATTATTTGATGGCTGTGCTATCTAGAAACAATGAATACATTTACGTTGATCTCATTGATATCCTCACAGCGTTAACAGCAACTGATGTGACCGCAGTCTACGGGACTGACTATACGTCACCTAATGGAGCAATAGAAACAGTCAACTTTGCCGCTGGTGCCACGAGTGCTACTGTTACCTACACGATACTGACAGATACCGAGGTAGAAGATTTGGAAACGTTTACGCTGGGTCTGGCCTTGAGTGGGACAACAGCTACAAATATGTTTGCTACTATCGTAGCACCAAGTACTTCAACGGTTCAGATCACCGATTGTACTAGTAGGTTTTTTCCTCTGATATCCGTATAACACACGATCAAATGAGAACAGGAATATGAAATAGCAAGCAAAGCAGTCAGAAAAGATGTAACAATATTATATTAACTATTAGAACATAATGAAATAACAAGCAAGGCAGTCAGAAAGGTTTTAACAATTAATATAACTATAGGGTCCACAACTTATTAATTTCCCCCCCCCTAATACTTTTTTTAAATAAGTCCAAAATATTAAATGTAAAAGTGTAAAAGGGTTTGCATAGCCCTATTTTTTTTTTACACATGTGGACCAATCACGGCTCACGTCATTGCGTTCAGTCACAATGGTTAATTATGTAAGAATTGTGTAAGAAAAGAGGCAGTTTTAAAAGTTGCACCTGAGTCCATAGCAGTAGGGTTTGAATATACCTGGCCTACTGTATTGTTTGAGAGCTGACACCTATGGACTCAGATGCAACTTTTAACACTGTTTAAAATCGTCTCTTTTTTACATAATGAACCATTGTGACTAAACGCAATGAGGCGTGAAACTATAATTTGGTCCATATGTGTAAAACAAATAAGGCTACCATACACTTTTACACATTTTCATTTTGTCAAATATTTTTTGATTTATTTTTAAAAGTATTTAGGTGGGAACTTATGTGGGAAGTTGTGGACCCTATATTAGAACAACAACAGCAGCAGTAATATCAACTGAGTTTAATTGATTGGTCTTTGATTTCAAACGGTCCAGTGACGCGACTGCTAAGATAATATGCCTACTTGTGTCATTCCATTCCCATCCTATTTTGGGCAATGGTCGAGGTTTAACCACTTCCCAAAACTTAAGGATTCTTTGAAATCAACTATAATGTAGAATGTTTTAACGTACGTCACTGTACGTGTTTGATTTTAGACTTGTTTTATGATTATTATTTATGATTGTTTTACTGAGTTACATGATTTGTTAATCGCAATTTTTCATTAGTAGGAATTAACCTTAAATGAAAGGTAAATATGAATTAAGCCTTTCTGTTACAGCACAGGAGAAAAGATTCCGCACCAGTTTATTATTAAAGCAAGAATTCAAGAAGTACATATGAACACATGCTAGTCTTAATGATTAAGTACTTTGTATTTTTTTAATTTTCAAACAGCAACCTTTTGGATAAAAGAAGAACTCTATATTACTAAAGAGAATGTAGGTTTAGTGGTAACAGTGCAACGAGATGGAAATCTGCGGAATACAGACGAAGTCGGTAAGAAGCAAATCACTTTATTTCCTACCAGTTAATTATCTCGAAAAATAGACGCAACATGCATCCTTATAAGTTAAGGTATAAAAATTATATGCTTAGTTCTCTGGGTTGATAGAATAATCAAATTTTAATTTTAATTTGTTCATCCTATCAACCCAGAGAATTAAAGTATATGATTTTCATCCCTATCTGATTTTGTATATTTCTTAGAAATATACAGTTCTGATGCCTTCCGCTAGTAACGCGACGAACACCATTCGAACCGTTCTTCTCTAGTGTGCCTCTGTTGCTCAATTGGAAGAGCGTCGTGCTAGTAATACGAAGGTCGCCGGTTCGAATCCGGCCAGATGCACTGGGTTTTATTTTATAACGTTTATGTGCGCTGGCTGCTCTGGGTGAGATTCAAATTTGTTCAAGTTAATGTATGACAAGGTTCAATTTGACATTACCTTGGAATTATCATAATACAAAGAAATATATATATAGTTTTAGTATATTCCTCATCATCGTTATGACATTTGTTCCACTGGAACAAAATCAGAAGTAATACATTTTCCAGTCCATGTGTGAGTGGTCACGCTTTGTGTCTCTCATGAAGCTCAACCGGATGTACCGATACTGTGATAACCGTACTGTGATAACCTTATTAGTATAAATAGAATAATTCCTTATAATGTATGTATTTGTTTTATTTCCCTTCCAATTCTAATATTAGTTTTGACTGCAACCAATGGAGTTGCTGCTTACGGACTTGACTACTCGTCGCCCAATGCAGTGGCAGAAACTCTCAACTTTGGTGTTGGTGATACAACTGCCATGGTTACTTACACGATAAGTCCAGATACGGTGATTGAAGATATAGAAACATTTACACTGGATCTAACATTGGGAGGAACAACGGCTACAAATATGTTCGCCAGCTTAGGTTGCCCAAGTTCTTCGACGGTTTATATTATGGACTGTACAGGTAATAATTTTCAAATTATTGATCCGAAGGCCTATAGATAATAACATCACTGCTCTTCTCCATCTGACTCATTAGCTCAGTTGGTAGAGCATCGGTCCGGTGATCCGACGGTCCCAGGTTCAAACCTGGATGGTCAGTGAAATGTTGTCACTGGCTGTCGTTTATGTATGTGGAGACTTGTGATAAAAACCTTTCTCATAATTTTCAAATTGTTTGTATTGAATCAGTAGTACTCCTGATCTAAGGGCAAAACAGCACTACTATTTTTGATTGAACAAAAATTATCCTCTTTTGTCAAAACACATATAATAGCCCAATCATAATTTCTTAGTTGGAACTAACCGGCAATATGAGTAAAATTTGAAATTGTTTTAGTTAACGCAGCAAAGAAAATTTTTCCACGTTTTCTAACAATTCAGTCTAAAAATTCAAGATTTCAAATTCAAAATCTTGAGTTTATGCTACGATTTTACTCGTTATCTTACTGCTTTATGAAAACTTGGTTCTAATTAAAACTATGTGTTTGCTAAAAATTAGAGTGTATAAACTAATGTTAGACTTTGTACTTGTGAACGGGGTGGCGGAGAACGGCCGCATGGCAAGAAAAGTTCCGGTGTTATGTATGGTTGTGCATGTTATATTTTATTTCTCAAATTGCGTTTCCTTTCACAGCTGTATTTTGGATACAAGAAGCATATTATACCGCAAAAGAAAATACCAATCTTGTGGTAACGGTACGCCGACTCGGAAACCTTGCAAATACAGACGAGATAAGTACGTTTGATATGTTTCTATATTTAGATTTTACAAAACCAATACCGTAAAACCTTGTCTACAAGCATATATGCCTCTAAACGAGGTTTTTTTTGACGAAAGAGACGAGAGGCAGACACTTTCCACAAAAACATTATTAGTAGTAAGTATGCCTTCCAGGACATCGCCACTTCCGGTTCTGGTCAAAGGTCAAGTCAGGTCAAAGGTCACGAAGCTAATTCCGGTTCGTGGGTTAAAGGTCAACAGGGTCACTTCCGGGTCATGGGTCATGAGGTCAACCGGAAGTGGTCAAAGTCAACCGGAAGTACCTAAAATTTTGAAAGGTCAACAGGAAATACCGCCATTTTGAATATTTTTAAAATAAAAAATATCAAAATCAAAATTTCGAAAAAATATTCAAACAAAATTTTGAAAAAAAAATTTTTGAAAAAAAAAAAAAAAAATTCAAAAAAAATGTAAATAAAATACCGCCATTTTGAATCGAGAAGTTGATTTTGTTACCAGCGTTCATATTTAGGGACGTTACTATTTAGGGATGTTAATATTTAGGGACGGTGAAAGGAGTCAATGAGCAGGAAAATGAGCAAATGAGCATGGAAATGAGCAAATGAGCAGTGAAATGAGCAAATGAGCATGGAAATGAGCGAATGAGCATTGAAATGAGCAAATGAGCAGGAAAATGAGCAAATGAGCATGGAAATGAGCAAATGAGCAGTGAAATGAGCAAATGAGCATTGGAATGAGCAGGGTAATTAACAAATGAGCATGGAAATGAGCAAATGAGCGTGTATATATCGTGAATAGCGTTAAAAATGCGTCATTGCGTCGTGAAATGCGTCAAAGCGTTATAGATTGCGTCAAAATGCGTAAATTGCGTCGTAAATTGCGTCAAAGCGTAACTAATTGCGCCGATTACGCAACGAAATGCGTCAAAGCGTAATAGATTGCGTCAAAATGCGTAAATTGCGTACCAAATTGCGTCGATTGCGCGACGAAATGCGTAACGCAAAAGAGAGGTTAGATTTTTTTTAAATTGGGGTAATAACGAGAGTCGATTGTATTTTGTTTCTCTACTTTATTAGCTTTAAAAGTAAGCGAGTATTTGCGGGTTAATCATCGCCGCCTTCATCCGTGGCAGACTCATCTACGTCATCATCTTCGTCGTACTGGAACAACCCGTCAAATTTAGACCGATGTTTGGCCATCGTTCTCTTTACGGCTTTGTCTACCTCAACACCTTTCTCCATTTTCTCCTCGAGATCGTCCGTGATCTCCGTATAAACGTCTTCGTCTTTGAGACGCGCGTGACTTCGTAGAAACGTGCTGTACTGGTCGAAAAAGTCGCGTTTGACGGCCCATACGGTTTTCAGGTAGGCCTTTTCCTTAGCCATCTCCGGGTCCATGCCGTCTTTGATGTACTTTTCGTATTTTTCCCTCCTCATGTCTTCCGTAGCTTCTTTAGCTCCCTCGTACCATTCCCGATAAGCCTCGTTGTCTTCCAGTTCGTCGTTGTCTTCGTCCGACACCTCTCGCTCTTCGACCTCCGAGTCGTTATCGTCGGAATCCCCCTCCTCTTCTTCTCGTTCTTCGGGGTGCAAGTGTCGCTCGTGTCTCTCGAGATCGTACTTGCGTGAGAACGTCTAGGGTAAGATTTAAAGATATTCATGTTGACTCTTTGGATCGAAATGACCGAGAGGTTGAAAATAACCGACTTAAAAAAGCTTTTGCGTTACGCATTTCGTCGCGCGATCGACGCAATTTGGTACGCAATTTACGCATTTTGACGCAATCTATTACGCTTTGACGCATTTCGTTGCGTAATCGGCGCAATTAGTTACGCTTTGACGCAATTTACGACGCAATTTACGCATTTTGACGCAATCTATAACGCTTTGACGCATTTCACGACGCATTGATGCATTTTTGACGCTATTCGTTACGCTTTGACACGCAATCGACGCATTTTGACCCATTTGTGCATTTTGTTGTATATTTGGTAGTGATGGAAAGGGAGAGGAGAACCAGTATTAACCGGTTTTATCCGGTTCTATATATAGCATTGCCCCGCTCATTGACTCATTTCCCTGATCATTTACTCGTTTACACGCTCAATGACATGCTCATTTGCTCATTTCACTGCTCATTTACTCATTTACACGCTCATTTGCTCATTTCCATGCTCATTTGTTAATTACCCTGCTCATTCCAATGCTCATTTGCTCATTTCACTGCTCATTTGCTCATTTCCATGCTCATTTGCTCATTTTCCTGCTCATTTGCTCATTACAATGCTCATTCGCTCATTTCCATGCTCATTTGCTCATTTCACTGCTCATTTGCTCATTTCCATGCTCATTTGCTCATTTTCCTGCTCATTGACTCCTTTCACCGTCCCTAAATATTAACATCCCTAAATATTAACGTCCCTAAATATGAACGCTGGTAATAAAATTTTGAAATTTTTTATTTTGAAAATTTTCAAAATGGCGGTATTTCCGGTTGACCTTTCAAAATTGTCGGTACTTCCGGTTGACCTTTGACCACTTCCGGTTGACCTCATGACCCATGACCCGGAAGTGACCCTGTTGACCTTTGACCCATGAACCGGAATTAGCTTCGTGACCTTTGACCTGACTTGACCCAAGTATTAACTTAAGTAAGACACATTGATCTGGTGTCCACAAAATGTTTTAACGAGAAATACGGTTATTGCACATTTTGAATTTATGATCCCTCCACCATAGAAGCATTGTTAATAATAGTTAAGGCGAGTGGGATGACAAGAGCTACATTTTCCCATTTTAGCCATTTAACCAATTCAGCGTAATTCTAAATATAAATACATTGATCTTACAATCAGCGTTCGAAATAGGGCCGGTCAGCCGGCCATTGGCCTGTAACTTTTTGGCCTGACCGGTAACTTTCCTGACTAGCGGTCGAGTTGCCGGCCAGGCTGGCCGGTAAATTTTTAAAGCTCAAAGTTTTAGTTTATCTGTCATTATTAGTCTCTCTGTCATTATTTATTAAACCAGTTACGAAGCACGGTATAAAATAAATTTAATAGTTTCAACCCGAAACAATTCAGTTCCGGTCTTGCCAGAAACATTTCAACGGTTCAACCACCGCTTCTACCAGCCTAAGTTTTATTCTGTGCATTTTGAATTAGTACCAACGTATTTCGTCATAGTAACGAGATGCCCGTTTTGAACAGCCTGAGTCGGACGCTAGTCTCTGACATCATAAATATTGATCATAACTTAATTATGTAAGAAGTTAACGGTGGAGGGGCTTACCTGAATTACATTTTGACATTTGACAGGGTGTGCCGATGGAACTCTGAAACTTTTTAAACCTAAAAAAATGGCTGATTCGACCGTTTTTGACCATCTTATTTCTCATATCTGGACCCATGTTTGATCTTTTTTTTACCTAAAAACGGCTGATTAGACAGTTTTTGACCAAATTTTCTCAAATCAGGACCCATGTTTAGGGATTTTTTTCTCAAATCCTGACCCATGTAAAGATTTGTTGCAGTTGCCACTTTAGCATGTTTAGTTCAGACTCCCAAAACTTACAGCTGCATGGGACAATTTCCCGGGAACTGGGGTAAAACTACCCGTAGTAGACACATCCCAAAAGTACCTATTCAGAATTATAATTATACAGTTCATTTTAAATATGCATGACAAATAATTCTTTGGTTTAAGACATCACTACCCAGCTAACACAAAACGTTTTCGACATAATTCGCAAAAGGTTAGAATGGGTTGCCAGAAAATGTTTAAAATATGTCGGGTTATAATAAAGGTATAAAACCTTTTCATAACATTCATAAACAGTTTTTGATAACTTGTTTGCAAAAAATATTTTCAATAACATTTTTAAACATTTTGAAAATACTGTAGTATGTTTTCATACTAAACGTTTTAAATCGCTTTGTGTTAGTTGGATATTGAACTTGTGTAATATGTTGATATGTGTCTCAGCATATAATTTCCCGTTTCAAAGCTCTAAAAAGTTTTGGCTGGTAACTTTTCACCCGGGCCTGTAACTTTTCAGAGTTACAGGGCCGGCTGGCCTGTAACTTTTTGAGGCATATTTCGAACACTGCTTACAATCTTACAGGAAAGGAGGCTAATATTCGCATCTATATTTCCATATGCGGTTCTCGAGTTAGGCCAATGTATCAAAACTTTTTGGTTATGTTCCCCTTCCCGAGAAAAATCATACACATGGGGCAGAAATGACACTCCTTTTCTAAAGCTTTGGAATTTCCTTTATAGAACCCACACCATCTCTCTTGTTTAGCAGCTTTATTTGTTTTATAGTTCGGTCCAAACACACTATGCCATGCTCCCCTCCGACCGCCTTAATGTTACGATGTTATTATTGCAACCACATTTCTGTAACTCTTCAGACTTTTAGGCCTTATCATTGATCGCTATTCCTCCTGTATTTAAATTAGGCACTGTATATTTAGGGAGCACGGTGGCCGAGCGGAATGGCTCCGACACATTTAACCAGAAGGTTGCGGGTTTAGGCACCAGCGACGCAATCGTATTGTGCCCTTGAGTAAGGCACTTTATCTCGATTACTTCCCACCCATGTGTATAAAGGGCATTCTTACATGCTGGGAAAGTAACAGACTCGATATGGAGGAGGTGTGACAATCTCTGGCCTAACCGCTAACGAAAGAAAAATGGGTTCGACTCCTTTACCTTTTTAAAGCAATATGGAGTACGAAATTAACCATACGTAATTTATAAACACCTTTTCAGCTTTGACATCGACTGATGGAACTGCTGTGTTTGGCGCTGCTATGGACTATTCGTCACCATCCAACACAAGAGCGGATATGGCCACCTTTGCTGTTGGTGACACATCGGCTACTGTCACTTACCCGATCAATTCTGACACCTTGATTGAAGATCTAGAAACGTTTACGCTGGCTCTGACATTAAGTGGCACTACCGCTACCAATATGTTTGCGAGCGTAGGTTCATCAAGTTCATCTACCGTGTATATAATGGACTGCACAGGTGAGAAAGATGATTGGGTGTGGCACCTCCACTAGGGAGGCTACGCGTACATATATAACAAACGGGTGTTATTATCATTATCATAAATCAAATTTTCAGCATCGCTGTCATCCTGCATGACCCTTAAAAACCCATATTTATTTTTCCGATCACATGCTCTATCACTCAAAGACCCCTTGCTGCTCCTTTCGATATCGATATGTCACCCTGATGACCTTATTTTAACAACAACTTCCATTTGTCACTGAATTCATTACTTATTTTTAATTAAAAAAGGGGGATTCTTTGTAAGAGTTGTATGTAGCAAACAATTGTAAATTACAAAACATTAAAACTAAAACTTTCTGGCATAACAGTTAAGATAAGACTTACTTTTGTTTCATCGACAGCTGTATTTTGGATAGAGGAAGCTCAATACATTGTAAAGGAGAATACCAACCTAGTGGTGACAATACACCGAGAAGGGAATGTTGACAATACTGACACACTAAGTAAGATGTTTGATGCAATTATCGGGCGCGCAGCAAGGGCTAAAAATCGGGTAGCCGAAGTTACGAAAGTGGGGCAAAAATGGGCAAAAGATATGAAACGTTGGGCAAAAGTGTAAAAGTTACGATTGGTGGGTCGGACATGGCCGCTGACAATCATGACATTATTATGATTATAAGTTAAAATGTTTCCTATTCGTCGAAAGGGAAACTTTGTTTTTATACTTGTAAGTATTTTAAATGTAATCTTTTGAATTCAGAATTTAACCAACAAGTTTGCTATTTTTGAATGACAAATAATTATTGCCGAAACGTATTATATTAGATAAACCAACAGACCTCTTCGAATTTGCATCCATATTCAAAGATTCTTTACAAGGGCATGCATGTGTACGTGGGTGTGTTGGATTAGTTTGTATTATAATATTGTATACAATGAAATAGCGCGTATGCTTTGTGAGAAATTTCAGGAAAGTCGAGAATAGAAAATTAGATTCATTTCTACGGTTTTGTTTCTTTTACATAATATTTTTGCAGCCTTGACATCGACTGACAGCACTGCGGTCTACGGGATGGATTATACGTCATTTTCCAACACAGCCATAGAAAATGTAAACTTTGCTGCTGGAGACACGACTGCTTCTATCACGTATACGATAAGTTCGGATACTCTTACTGAAGATATAGAGACATTCTCTCTGAATCTGGCATTGAGTGGGACCACTAATACAAATATGTTTGCTACCGTAAATTCCCCGGGATCGTCAATTATTTACATCATCGACTGTACAGGTAAATGAAATCCACTTAAATACCATTTAACTACGATAGTCTTTTATCAGAATACAGAGTAACCATTTCAATGTTTAGAAATACATGCATGCCGCACAATATGCTCATAATTTGACATTTACCATGTTTACAGAGTTTAGGAATACGTACATGTCGCACTGTGCTCAGTATGCTAAAGGCTTCACACAGTATTCCATCGCGTGTTTGTGCTCTATTCATGATTATTTGGGTGAATAAATATTGAGATAACCCCGTCCTTTGGAGGGTACATGGTGAAAATTGCACAAGTACATTACCGTAACCACATGTAAAGGAGACAATTGTCACATTTGATTCAAATTGCCTGATTTGAAATGAATACACGTAAGGTAGTGGATAACAATAAAACATTACAGCATGTAAAGAATATAATTATTTGCACAACTTTGTATCGATGTCTCTTGTTTTTGCTTGCTTTTGCTCAGCGGTTTTCTGGATAGAAGAGGCGAAATATAAGGGGAAGGAGAACACCAATGTGGTAGTCACCATCCACAGAGAGGGCAATCTGGCAAACACTGATCAACTAAGTAAATATCAAATGTTTGTATTTAAACAACGACAATAACAACATTATCATAATTATAATTATTCCCAGCAATGTGTTTTAAACGGTATAAATTCTTATCAATTACTACTCCTAAGAAAACCTCTCCTACGGTCGGACGGGCCTTTCAAGTATGGTCGGGCGGTTGGGCCTGGTAGTTGACATGTTCTAATGACAACGGAATAAATGTCAAGCACTTTGAATCGCGTGAAAAGTATTGTATAAATGCCAACATTTATTTTTATTTATTAATGAGACTATATTTGTGAGAATAATTATTGACCTTATATTTCACACAGCTTTAACTGCGAATGACGTGACGGCAATCTTTGGAACCGATTATTCGTCGTCACCGTTAAATACAGCAGCCGAAACCGTCAACTTCGCAGTTGGTGACACAAGTTCTACTATCACTTACACTATCAGTTCTGATACCGTCATAGAGGACATCGAAACATTTACCCTTGATCTTGCTTTAACTGGGACAACTGCTACAAACATGTTTGCTAGGGTCGCATCTCCGAGCTCGTCGACTGTGTGCATCATTGACTGCACCGGTAAGTTGATTTACTTCGCAGTCATTGGAATAAAAATCCCAATCCCTCACTCAGCAACAAAGACAATCGCACACTAAAACGAGCACAATGATTCTGCGATTGACTTAAAGCCATTATAATTATAACATTATTTTTACATTTGGTGAGCACGACGATTCAGTACTTGTGTAAACTAATATACCCGGCAAAATCAAGGCTGTATTTTTGACACAATCTAAGATTTTTGATAAAACGACGTGTCACGCATTGGGGACATAGGTGTTTAAACTTCTTTCTTCTTCTTTGTTTTGCCTAATTTTAAAATTCAAAATTAAAAGGATCCATTTATGAGAATAAAAACTACTATTTTCTGGAAAAGAAATACAAGTAAATTTCTTAGAAAATGTTACAACATGGTTTTAAATAATTTGGTTGTAAAAAAGCGATTTAGTATTACTGGATGGAAACTTTTCGGGTTGGTGCATCCCTTCGTTGAACAAGGTTAAATGACTTTGAGGCTTTAAGATAACGCATCACGTATCATATGAAAATATTCATATTATAATTGTATGTTTCAAGGAATATTATGATGTCAAGCCGCTGCTGCAAGTCACGTAGTTATGTATTGTATAACACTGCAAAGCCAAAGCAAATATTACTTAACATGATATTTGATGTGTTAGGGGTCATGGCAACAATGTTATATGCTGTGGTATCAGTTATATCTTGGCTCTTCTAGTCCTGGCTCAAACGCTATGTCCAATTAACTAAATTGCTCACAAAACGAGTACATGTAGGACCACTTTTGACATGTTCGCTGATATCAACCTTGCACCGCAAAAAAACTGACTTTCATGATTATGCAATTGCCTTTTTGCTTTTCAAAATTTCAAAATGTTATACTCAGCGGAATTAGTAATATCTTTGCTAACAGAAAACCTTTATTTTCCTTTCCTAGGTCAGGTTCAAACGTTAATCGCCACTTAGTTGGGCTACTTTATGTCATGTTTGCACATATCAAGTTTGTACCGCGTAAACTGAACTATTATCTTCAAAGATATCAGAAAAAATACAGGTTTTTTTCGTTTAAGATCACTAAACCGATTCATTCAACGCAAGTCAGTCACTTTTTATTACATAAAGACACGAAGTTGGCCAAAGCTGTTTTAGGACTACTTTATACAAGTGGACAAATCTTCGCTTGTGGACAACCGATTTTATTGAAACAGAGTTATGTAGTAGCCTAATACATGTCATTTACTCATATCTGAAAACATTTACAATCAATAGGTGACATCTTTGTCTAATATAATTTTCCAAATTGTATAATTTTTTGTAACAACAAGTTAACATGTATTGCAAGTCAATAATCTTATTTTCAGCTGTATTTTGGATAGAAGAGGTAGAATACACAGTCAAGGAGAATTCCAATCTCATCGTAACAATTCACAGGAATGGAAATCTTGCCAATACGGACGAAGGAGGTATGTATTCAAGAATATATAATATTTAATAACCTCTGATATCCGGTGATATGCCCGAGACACAGAGGGAAAATAATTTGCCCTATTTCTTCTCTATAATCCTGTGATCATGGTTAAACGTTTAAAACATCCTACAAGAAAACAGAACATTTTAGACCCTTAATCATGTGGTTTATATTTTCTTCATGAAATAGTTTTGACTGCAGGTATCGGAACTGCCTTGTACGGCATAGACTACACATCGCTGTCCAATACAGTAGCAGAACCTGTCAACTTTGCAGTTGGTGACACAACAGCTACGGTCACTTACATGATATTGCGTGATACGTTAATTGAAGATCTAGAAACTTTTGTTTTGGATTTGGCACTAAGTGGAACAACGGCTACAAATATGTTCGCTACTTTAACATCACCTAACCCTACGACTGTTTACATTATCGACTGTACTGGTAGGTACTATGCCTTTTTCTTAGCATAAGGTTTCTTTAGGTATGTTTTATTGATACCATATATGTTAACATCTATGTTCCCACCTCTCAACTATCGCTTTAAAGAAAGTCAGTAGGACTCTAAAGAGTAATGGTACGAGGTCGGGCCCCCGTGAGTTTTACAGACTGTAACTTACAATTTCAACGGGTTTGCGTGGAAACTCAAAGAACTGATCCTGGCTACGCTTGCTATTACGTATGTAGGCTGATAAGGTAACTGGTTATATCGCATACATAGAGATGTTGTGTCTTAGGCCCCCGGGGGTTCACTCCCATTGTGACCTGTACACCATCCGCGATAATGAAAACGCGTAAAAAGGGTCGTTTTTCGTGGGTAGGCACGATACGCGCGTATCGCGTTTAGGGTGTCAAAAACATGAAAAATTGGAAAAAATGGTAGCAAAATTGCAATTGCTAAATACGCGGAAATGAAATGTAGGGTATGAAATTTGATGTTAGGAATGAAATCCCTGTTTAGAGTGTCGTTTTAGTCAAGGGTTAAATCCTTGTTTAGGGTGCTTTTCAAAAGTTGATTATCGTGGATGGTGTACAGGCCACAATGGGAGTCTCTTGTCTTGAGTCTTGAGTGATGAACTCCTGTTAAGCGAGGCTTTTCCTAGGAGAGCTGTGCTGTGCATACGTGCCAAATTCGGTGCTCAAAAAAACATCAACAAAAGTGCGAGTAAAAAGGGCGAAGCCCGAAGACTACAAGGATTGGTGGGTTGGTGTAGTTTCCATATCCCGGAGAAGTGGTAACGCCAGGCCTGGAAATGGCTAACTGTCAAAGATGATACGACTGGAGATGGCAATCTGTTCCAAACTGGTATTGTACGAACGAAGAAGGAGTAGCGGTAGGTGTTGACCCTCGGTTGTATGGCCTGGTAGCTATAGATGTTGGATGCTCTACCCTGACGAACAGATGGTAGTACCGTCGAGGGAAAGGAATATTAACCAGCCCATGATGTATCTTGAAGAACATTGTATTCTGGTTGAGCAGACGTCTGGTAGCTAGGGAGTCCCACTCAAGGCGTTGCAGCATCTGTGTAACACTAGCCTGTCTTTCATAGTTGTTGTAAACAAATCTAGCTGCTTGACGCTGCACTGCCTCCAGTGCGTTCACCTGCTGTTTGACGTACGGGCTCCACGCAGCCGAGGCGTACTCCAACTTTGGTCGTACCAATGCCTGGTATGCTCTACTTTTGACTTGAGATGGACAAGATGAAAGATTACGTCTAAGGACTCCTAAGGTGCTTCGTGCGCTAGCAGTGACATTTTGAACATGGTCTTTCCAATCCAGTTGGTTGGTGATAGTGACGCCAAGGTATTTATGCTTAGATGATTTCTGGATGCGTTGCCCGTCAACCTCATAGGTGTAATTGAATGGTTTTGTTTTACGGGTGATGGATAGAGCTTCACACTTCCCAGCATTAAAACACATCTGCCACTGGTCGGCCCATCTAAACACCTTGTTCAGATCTTCTTGAAGGAGATTATAATCATCGGCACATGTTATTTCTTTATACAGGATGCTGTCATCTGCGAAAAGCCGCAGGGTGCAACTGATGTCACTAACTATGTCATTTATGTATAACAAGAAGAGGGTGGGACCGAGGACCGAGCCCTGGGGTACTCCCGATGTCACTGGTGACCACTTAGAGTGCGTGCCATTAACAACGACGCATTGGTCTCGCCCTACAAGGAAGTCTTGAATCCAACTTAACATCTTCCCTCTAATGCCATAGTAGTTGAGCTTGGCAGCAAGGCGCAGATGTGGTACCTTGTCGAATGCCTTGCTAAAGTCTAATAGCAAGACATCCGTCTGACCCCCCGGGCTTAGGCCACAGTGGTCAGCAGCTCTCTGTGAAGCGCAATGATTTTATGTAATTGTGATATTACAATATGTGTCGCTTTTTTGTTGTTGTTTATTTGTGTGTTTGTTTCTTGGATCGTTTTTACCAATAAGTTGTGTTTTTCCCAATTTAGCTGTCTTCTGGATAGAAGAGGCGATATACGTAGCAAAGGAGAATGTTGATTTGGTAGTCACTGTTCATCGAGACGGTAACCTAGGCAACGCAGATGAATTAAGTGAGTATTAGATGATGTTAATTCTCTAAAACACAACGACCAATTTACTGGAGAAAACAACTATACGCTGTATTAATCATGTTAATTATCTACATCTGTAAAATGTAGCTAAATGGTAATTAACCATTAATAAGAAACCTTTTGGACGAGTAATAATATTACTGTAAACGTAAATTTGGTGCAACGCCCTCGTTCATGCTAAAAAAAACATTGTTGGTCAAAACCAAAGTATTGATTGCACTCTAACTAAACATTCCGATGTATGATTTGTCTCATAAAGCTTTAACTGCAAGTGATGTGACTGCAATCTTCGGACGCGATTACTCGTCACCATTGAACTCGTTAACAGAACCCGTCAACTTTGCTGCTGGTGACACAACTGCTACGGTCACTTACCCGATCAGTTCAGACACGTTGATTGAGTATATAGAAACGTTTACACTGGCTCTTGCTTTAACTGGTGCAACTGCTACGGATTTGTTCGCCACTCTTATCTCCCCAAGTTCATCAACTGTTTACATAATTGACTGCACAGGTAAATTGCATCATCTTAAATCTGTGATATGCAGAAACATAACTTAATATACCTATAAAGGTCTATGTGGTTTAGTTTGTATTAGCAAAGTTTCAATATGCTGCTCACCTAGGTTTCATTATCATTGAGGTATAGGACTTTTTATTTTTTCGGAGAAGAGCAGGTAGGGCAACTACTTGATTATATTTCTACATGTTCATACTACATACTCTGAAAAATTTAGAACATTCGAACGAGTCCGTTTTTTTTAAATCACATTATTGTTCCTAAAATGGGGGTTATAGCGCCCTCAACGGGCACTCTCTCCATAGGGCTACATGTAAAGACCAGTTATAGACAAATGGCCCTAAAATAAAATGGACTCGTGCGAATTTCCTCAAATTTTGCATATGATGTAGATTTAACATCTGGAATATAATGCAAGTGACGTCGTTGCTGCTCTTCTAAATTCATTTTTAAAATGTCCGCCTCAGACCAAGGTGCAGCATACCGTTTTTCTCTGTGATATCCTCGAAGTACGCCTGACCTCTGTCGATATACAATGGGTAGACAGGTTGTGGCGTTAGAAAAGCATATTATGATAACCAATCACTGACAAGTACGCGGTAACGCATAATACGCACGGCGTGCTTAAAGCCGCGTGCTTAAAGCCTGGCAGTGAGTAGTTGAACTCGTACGTATTGTGAAAAGCCCACACTCGATACAGTCACTTCGTTCTTTGCTCGAGCGTCCCATTACGTCGAATCCACGTTTTCTCGAATTCAAAGTGAATTTTCATGATCTACATAATACTTGTTCCCACAGCTGTGTTTTGGATTGAAGAGGTACAGTACATTGGGAAAGAGAATACTGATCTTGTGTTGACGGTACACAGGAAAGGAAACCTGGCGAACGCAGACCAAACAAGTAAGCAGCAAGTATACAAATTTAATTCTGCTAATTATATAGCTATTGTGTTTCTTCTGTCATAGTTTTAATAAAAAAGATGTGCAGTAGATAACGAATTGATTGAATGCCCTTTATATACGCTGATGTATAAAGAAGAGAACTATTTATTGCATATTTAATTGCGTTACAGCTTTGACAGCAACAGATGGAACCGCTGTGTTTAATACGGATTATTCGTCGAATAACGTGGTACAAACAGTAACTTTTGGTGTGGGTGTCACAACTGCTACGGTCACTTATACAATATCACCAGACACTAATATTGAAGACGTAGAGTCATTTACATTGGTCTTAACATTGAGTGGGACAACGGATACCAACATGTTTGCAACAGTTACATCTCCAAACTCTGCTACAGTTTATATCACAGATTGCACTGGTATGTATCATACTTATTCAACATGCAAATAATTGTCTTTTTCTTAAAACTGGAAGGTCTGATAACAAAAAGAAGAATCTCATATTCATGTTATTTGAAGAAAACGTTTAAAACTTTTCTTGAAAATCAAGAACACGGTTTTTTTGGACGCTAACGTTTTGCACTGATAATTTAATGTTATTGGTTGATAAAATATGAGTGTCTGAACTTCCGAAAATCAAGGGTGATTATAAGGACAGTTCATACTAATCATCAGTATGTACAAATTACGATGAGGTTTATAATAATTTTATATTTAGCTGTCTTTTGGATTGAGGAGGCTACATATTCAGCGAAAGAGAACGTCGATTTGGTGATCATTGTCCACAGAGAGGGAAATCGTGCCAATACCGATCAGCTAAGTATGTGTAATATTAAATTAAATATTCATATAATAAAGATATGTCGCTGAAAGAATTTATACTGTAAAGTTTGATGTTCAACCATATCATGTGTACATTTGTATAATATTATTATTTGCTTAGGGCTAGTTCAAATGTTTTAGTATGATTACCAAATTGCAAGTTTGGACATAATAATAAAAACCTCTTGATGATCAGAAGTATTTAGAAACAAATGATAGGTATGAAGTGGTCTATAAACAATAGCATCATTGCCTTTTAACTGATTTGGCACGTGGTTGACTTAAAGCTTGTGTGCGTAACAAAATATAATACCCACGCGAAATTCGACAAGGAACTTTAACCATTACCGATCAACTGTTTAGTTCAGTTTTCACATTTCAACTCATGTACATTGTGTTTCTAAAATACTGTTACCAGTCTTTGTTCTTTTGCTAAATTGTGAACTCAGAAATACAAAATATGGTGTGTTTCCAACAGTATTCTGTCTAAATCATTACATTTCTAATTATGATGCTTTGGAAATATAGCGATTTCAATAAAAGTGATGATTATTTTTGTCCACGGATATTTAATTGGTACACACTCATCCACCCAGCTAGTTACTTATGCATGTGTGTGTTACCATGATCAATTAATATTAATCATAAATAATTTTTAGTGGATTTTGGAGAAATCGATGTATTTCGTAAACAACATGAATCAGTATGATGGTAACACCATACGCTGAATTCTAATATGGATATCCTTGCAATTATCCCCTTGGACACTGGTCATCTAACAGCATTTCTAATTGGTTGATAACTTGAAATACTAATTTCAATTGCCAATTATGACTAGGCTTTAAACTATTTATGGTCAAACTTGCATTTGCAAATGATCTTATTAATACCATCCTTAAGTGGTTTCAAATTTGATACAATATTCATTTTGGCTAATCTCATGGGATTAAGCAAAGGAACCCAAACTAGTTCAGCTACCAATCTTTCAGAAACACCCTATACGATTTTAATTATGTTTTACAATCGATTTCGGTCCTACAGCCTTGACGGCAATAGACCAATCTGCTGTCTACGGGACTGACTACTCATCACCATCCAGCTCATTAGTTGAAAGTGTGAACTTTGCAGCTGGCGATAGTGTTGTAACTCTGACTTATACCATGAGCAAGGATACACTCGTTGAGGATACAGAAATATTTATTCTATATCTTGCATTGACTGCAACAACACTGACAGATATGTTTGCTACAATAATATCACCGAGCTCTTCTACTGTTTATATTAACGACTGTACAGGTAGACTAACTCATCTTAATTACGAATTGTACATTGTGGTGAATATTACAAGATTAACTGCAGGGGATATGTAAGATTTAGGCACAAAATCCATGGATTCGTTTAAGAAATGGGAAACCAGTTGAGATAACTTGTAATTGTAATACCGGCAAATAATCATACTTTATTGAAGCACTGGGCAAATTAAACAAGCTTTTATTTGTTGGAAAGGCATCATTGGTGTTTTGTTATTAAAACCTGAACGTCTTAAAATTCATTTGAAGTACTTAATAAATTCCCTGGATTTACTATCATGCGATAGATGCTGTCGGACTTTTGATTTTTTGGTGGTGCAGACAACACCGAGAATAGCGATTTGCTCTTACAGAATATGCTGGTTTCATACTATCATGAGCTGAGCGGCGTGACGCACGCGCATTGCAGACACCCCGACAGAATCAAGTCTTGTCATTGGCTGATACGTCATGCTGCTTGCCGTAGCGGCAAGCGACAGGAAAGTCCGTCCAGGGGCATAAGCATAATGTAAAATAGACATGAAGTAATTCTTATCAAATCGACATATACATAACCTTTGATTATTGGTTGTGCAGACAAATATTTTACACCAAAAATCGATGATTTTTACTTTAAAAATAATGTTTTAAGTTCTATGTAAAAGAGTATACTTTTCCAACTAACTTTGATCAGTATTTAACAGTCTGTCAATACTGTACATAATATGGTTTTGTTTGCTCTTTGTCAGCTTTATTCTGGATAGAAGAAGTCCAATATACTGTCAAAGAAAATACCAATCTAGTAGTTACAATACACAGGAAAGGTAACCTGGTCAATGCGGATGAGATCAGTAAGTAACAAAGCCGGATTTCACACTTCTATATAAAAAAAAAACCAGGAAGGCTAATTCGGATGCAAAATAATGTTCGACTGATATATTTTGTTACATTTACACAAACTTAATGTGAAATTATAACTTTCCATTTGACATAGAAAGCGAAATTTGTTTCGTTGTTTTAAGCATAAATGTACCTTTATTACATCGGTCTTTCTCATTCTTCTTTATTCATTAATTCTTATTTGACCTGGATAGATCATTCTGATTTGACCAGGCAGTGATGCCCCTTGTCAGCCACTGCAACTGCTCCAGAATTGAGAGATCAGATGGTTGAATATAATTTTTCTCCCACCAGGGATCGAACACGAGACCTCCTGCAGAGAAACAAATAGTTTAGCCACTGGGTAACGCCGATATCTCTCTCTGTTTAATATTAATTGTTTTTATCGTTGTCTCTTCAGCTGTGACTGCAACTGATGGAACTGCTTTATATGATATTGACTACTCATCATTGTCCAATAGCACTGAAGACACTGTCAGTTTTGCTGCTGGTGACACAACTGCTACTGTTGAATACACCTTTACTGGTGATACAATCATAGAAGACATAGAGACATTTAATCTTCAACTGGCGTTGAGTGGAACCACGAATACGGATATGTTTGCAACCGTGGCATCACCCAACACTACTAAAGTTTATATACTCGATTGCACAGGTAAAAAAAAAAGATTTATATAGTAAAATGACATTGGAAAAGGAAATAAAGTCTCATATGCTTGAACAATTCTGATGTGTTTAGCCAACACTCATTCAAATGTCACTTTTAGAATCAATACTCTAAATAGAGCCATCTTATCTCATTTAGATTTTCACATTAACGGATATAAATAATTTCATGCAAACACCCATTCTATTCCATTTTCAAAAATCGTAGTTATTACCCAATTAAGGTAAAAACCGTCAGTTTTGGAACTTTTGAAACGACCCACAAAATTACGTTGGGTAATAGATTATGTTGGATTATTTTCTGAAATGTTGGGTAAAATATTTCACACATTGGAGGTTTTGCCCAGTGTTTTGAGAATGGAATTTTATTCAACGCTTACAATATTTTATATTTTGTACGTTTTCTCTGATAGCTGTGTTTTGGATAGAAACAGTGCAATATATCGAGAAAGAAAACAACAATTTAGCGGTTGCAGTACACAAACGTGGGAACCTGACTAGTTCAGACGAGATAAGTAAGACAGTTTTTACTTAACAGGACCTCATCCTCAAACTTAATTAAAATGAGTTGAGCTTGTGACACCATGACTACACAATATTTTGCTCCGGCTCCATTCGAACGTGGTGTAGATATTATTGTACAAGACAAATGTTGGATATGTACCGAAAAATCATACAGTATAATAAAGTGGAATTGATAAAGAAATCCCAACTTGGTCCCACTATGACACTGGGTAGTGCATTGAAGACTGCGACCAGAGTGGGGCCAATTGGTTTCTGGAGACATGTATCAATGCCACTTGATCAAATTTGATTTGTAAATTTCCAAAATTGTTTGGAAAATTTCTATATCAGGTTTCAGTAGGGCGGCCTCATTTTCCGGTGCATCTTCCGTTTCCGCTGCATTTATTAGTATTAGGGTTTGTCGCTACGTTTGTAGCAACTTAGTAAAAAAACACCGTTGTGGGAGGGGTTCTTCCTGGTTGAAGGTATACGGAGATGTGCCACGGTTTGGGGGTACCTTTTCAGCGATTTTGGTATATCGATGGGTGGGTTTTTAGGGGAGACTCGTGCGCCCAATTGGGCGCATTTTGGCAAAATTGCCTTTAAAGCGCTCAATTAGGGCAAATTTAGGTGCTTTTTGTTGTGAATTGGTATAATGATGGGTAGCAAAAACAGAAAAAAAGTAGGTATAGAGAAATTTGGCATCCAAAAGTCTGCGTGGTACATTCCGTACACAATTTTGCAAATACCTTCCACCACAGTAAAACGCACAACGCAGAACCATAATACTGGCCCTATTGAACCCTCGGCAGTCTATTATGCTATTAGTTTTAAGCAAAAGCGGTTTACTGATCGAACACTATTTTGTTTTGATTTTAGCTTTAACCGCTACTAGTGGTACCGCTGTATACGGCATCGATTTTTCGTCTTCTTCCAACAGTGAAATAGAAACCGTTTACTTCGCTGCTGGTGACACAAATGCTACTGTCACTTACACGTTAAGTGCTGACACGCTCATTGAAGATCCAGAAACGTTTACATTGTCCCTTGCATTGAGCGGGGCAACTGCTACCAACATGCTTGCCGTAGTAGAGTCACCAAGTGTTGCGAATGTTACGATTATGGATTGCACATGTGAGTTAATTATTATGTCCACTTTCATGTATCCGTTTTTTCTCATTAAGATTGTTCCCCAATGGAAAACTTTAGTACTGTAAACCTCGTAACAATTATGTTTAATTGTCGTCTTTTAGCTCTATTTGCACAGATATATTAGATGTTAATTTCGAATTTCATGCAATCGGGATTTGTTTACCTTATGATACTTTTTTCGTCTTATTCTTATTCCTCAAACCCGCATCGGCTCACATGATCACTAATTAGTTATTCCTTCTAACTGTTGTTTGTCCCCCAGCGTATTTTTGGATCGAGGAAAAACAGTGCATTGCTTTTGAGCAAACAACTCTAGACGTTGTATTCCACAGAGGCGGATATCTTGGGCGGAGTGACAGCATCAGTGAGTTCCATTTTTTTCTTTTCTCCTTTCTTTTTGGTTCTTTCATCTATTTTGCCTACCGTTGCAACACATTTCATACAACATTGGGATTGACACATGTCTGCGTGATTTTTACATAATGAAGAGTCCATAATGATAAACATGGTGCGATGATCCATACGACTTAACCTTGTGCTTGTTCATTCCTTTTTTGATTCATGAGTACATACTACATGATGATGATCATGCTCTACATCGCATTCAGGAACATAGGCCTACTGTACAGTATATGGTCCCATGATTAGCAACTGACCAATGTTTTAACAGTCTGGCGTACGTGCCGTGGCCTATGTCTACTTTCCTTGATTATATTTAATATATGTGTAACGGACACATTTTGTGCATTTATTGCTTCGTCTGGATGTTCATTTCGTGCATACAAAATATACCGACATCGTACAAGAGAGTTGTTTTAATAGTAAGACGGCCGATGTCCGCCGAACGACCGCGGCGTATGGTCATCAAAACTAATAATAACCGTACGCCGATCCCTCTAAACTGTTCTGATTATTTAGGAAGACGTTTTCGAATTTGTTGTAGAGCAAAGTCATGATCTCTACAGCGAATATTATGTGGCTTTCTTGAATTATGTAGATACGGTTGGTATTGATATGGCATTTACTGATGTTCAAAGCGATTTTAACATCTTTGAATGAAAATTATCAATTAGAGTTGTTAAAGTGATGTTATGTTCCTATCTTCTTTAGTGGTTGCTTACATTGACGCTAGAGCAAACAATCCAAATGACTACTCACCAATGGGCGATAATGTTATAACTTTCGACGTGGGGGAAACAACATCAACAAAAACAATCACCATTATCCCAGATAATATACTGGAATACAATGAGATGTTCAACATTGAGATATCTATACCGCGAAGTGGTTCTCAATTGTCACAAATGGCAACACTTTATTCACCTTTTGTGACAGAAGTCATTATCAAAGATCGTGAGTATCTTTTAAATACATGTATAAATGCATTTTTATTCAATCTGCAATTGGCAAGGACAAGCAAAGTCGATGTACACTTATAACGTCGCAAGTAGTATCAGTTATGCTCATGTCACAAAGATCTTTACCTGTACACATGGGCTTTTTTGTAACTTACTATCTTTCATTCTAAATCCACAATCAGAGATCCACTGGGAAAGAATTAATGTTGATCAATCGGGAGAATACCCTTAAACCATTTTCTTTTCAAAAAAATTAAGACAACTGGAATGCTATACTTCCGTCTTTGGGGTCGCGTTGAATTTCCTTGTAGCTCACCACCAGTTGACGAATTTCATGCACAACATTTGGAATACAAGCGAGGGTAAAAATGAACGTGATCGTTGTGTCAGTACGAAAATATTTCTTCTTGGATTAGCACGTAATTCTTTGTCACTTGGAGAGTCCTGCGACTCTTGACATGGAAACGCATTATCTAGCGTATTCAATGTAGAGTTCAGGTACTGCATTACTAATCATTCTCTAAATGGACAAGAAACAGGCATGTGTGGGGAATTATGCAGTTTGGGACTGACGGATCTCAGCATGTCCCTGTAACAGACAACTTGAAGGTAGTGCAATCCCAGGGACACATGCTACTGTTCATCAGTGTTAATATACATTCAGTATTCAATGCTAGCATATTACTAACAATCAACTATTCTCATACAAAAGTTAGTTGCCCCATACAAGTAAAATATTTGTATTCAGCTTTTTTTTATTTCATCACAATTTGCAATGAAACGAAACGTCCAAACGGCACTGAATTGCTTTTTTTAATTTCAGCCACGTGGTACGTATTTAACTGTGCACACTACACTGTATCTGAGGCGACAGGAACTGTCACTGTGACAATACTCAGAAAGGGAGATCTACGAACTTCTGGTCATGTTTGTAAGACGTTTTGCTCTAATATTTTATTAATACGTAACATGCTAGTCGATTATAATCGTTCTCATTCATTGTCATTATCCATTACTTTTTCAGATTGTTATACAGTTTTTCTCTGACGTGGCAGTGACGTCAACGCGTTAAAGCAGATATTTCGCTCGCGCATCTTTGCGGCATCTTTAAGCGCGTCCGTGTGTTTACCTTCTCATTGAGCGCACGCTAGCAATTTAAAGCTTCGCCCAATGAAATTCCCACTGACGTCACTGCCACAACATGTTGTAATCTTCATACTCCTGTTCACCATATTTTGATGAGTGTACGACCAAAATTGTGTGTGTTTTTTGTGACACGTCATTTTCTGCATACACCCAAACCTGTCGGTGCATTTCGAAAAAAGTACAATTCAAACATCCAAAACTCCTCTGAAAGAATATATTTTTAGGAGGCATATAGACAGGAAACATATTAGCTCCACTGTCTTTTTAGCACAAAGCACTCGATATGTGCATATGTGTGCTAATTTATATTAGCAGTGGACTTCGGTTGTATACATAAATGCGCATATATAAATGCGCACGTGACATCTACAAGTCGCCATACCGTATTAAACGATATAAGGTACCCGGATGTACATAAACTCCCCGTGCAAAAGTATAGGGGAAAATGACAGGTCGCAAGGAAAATTGCTTTTGCAAAATAGTGGCATTGATTGCAAAGGGTAAAATAACTTGACCCGAAAGATAAACTCTTTATTAACGTTTTCCATCACGGAAGAAAAAAATTAACTACGGAAAAGCTAGATATAGCTGATTTACAAACTTATATTTCATAATTTCCGTGCTAAATGGGCGTGCCAATTGGCCATATCTATGACGTAGTGCTGGTTTCATACTATCATGCTGCTTGCTTGCCGCCGAGCGGCGTGACACACGCGCATTGTAGACAAACAGACACAATCAAGACTTGTGAATGGTTGATAAGTCATGCCTCTTGTCGCAACGGCATGAAAGTATGAAAGGGGACATGATTGGCTTTAAGGTCAGAACTGTGCAGGCGGCGGATGACATGATCGAGCCGGCAACTTGTGAAACCGCCCGGCCGTATGGCATTTTCCAATATAGTCGGTTAATTTTGTAGGGTTCATTATCGAACCCCAACGGTTTTAGCTTGTTTTATATTATTTATCAACATAGGCCTATTTGTTTGTGATATTTCAAGCGTTTTAAAATTTCAAAATAATCCCATTCAATTACACGGTTGACGATGAAAATTTACTGAATTTAGATAATGCAATGCGGCCACTGTGGTCGCAATTTCAGTGATTGACAGTGAGGTAACACGAACATGGCACTGGCCATCTGGTCACGTGCGCATTTTTATATGCGCATTTATATATACAACCGAAGTCCACTGATTAGTGACAATGTTGATTGTTTCGTTGATTATTTTCACAATATGCAACGTTGAGCTCATTATTCATCCCACGGTTGTTTGATGGCATGTAAAACTGAATCATATTTAAGAAAAGTTGAACAATGATGGCGCTATTTATCTAAAATCTTGTTTGCTTCTTTATACAAGGGGTAGACACTTGTCAAATGGTATTTGAACAATCAGCAAACAGATTCGAAAATGTTCAAAAGACAATTTTATCATGAAATGCAAGGGATAACTCATATTATTTGGCTGATTTAAATTTAAAATACATGTAAATAGCGCCTCAATTTCCACACAAATATGCAGTTTATAGAATTAAAATGACCACAAAAAAGCACAAAAATATGAATAATTTGATATATAAACGAAAACCTATGTTAAAAATGGCTACAAAATTGTATGTGTAAGTACAGTTCATTATTGTGATAGCTGTTGGTATTATTCATGTCAATAATGTTTTGTTAGAAAAATGAATAAATGATCACGTCAAACAACCGTGATCCATGATACTGCATCACCATTTATGTATTATTTCTAATTTGCCTTTACAGCTCTCTGGACGCCATTTGAGTTAACTGCCACACCGCAAACCGATTTCCTAGCCGTGAATGAGCAAGTTGATTTCACGATTGGCCAATCAACCGCAGATGTCAATATTGCAATAATACCAGATAATGCCTTCGAAGGACATGAGCAGTTTCAAGTTTATCTTCGGGATCCTGATACGGCAGAAGCACTCGGGGACTTGAATAAAGCGACTGTGACAATCTATGATGATGACATACCAGGTATTAAAGAAAATAGCTGACAGATTTAATATTCCGTGTACTTACATTGTAATTGGCCAGTTACTATTATAGCCAATGCGGGCCTGTCCCCCAGATATCATGGACCGTCGGTGCATCATAGGTCTCTGGGTCAACTTTGGCCAACATCTTCTTCCCTTGCGCCAGTTCCAGTCAACAATTAACACATGTTGACACATTTCTACATTAACATTGCAAATTTGTTCTGGGTAAAGTCAAAGTCATTGAGCGGTGGGGTTGGGTAGTAGGGGGAGTTCACTTTCGTGACATGCCTGACACGAGAACACACGTCAGTGATATCATGTTTTTGTTGCTACAGACGTTTTTGCCCACTCCTGTTCCAGAAACCTGCTGTGTATTATATTACTACGCAATAGATACTGTCTAGATAAGAAAGGTATCAATAAGTACATTGGGCAGATTGCTCTACCCATCTGTGATACAACTTTTTGGGTTTTGTTTTTTTTGCACATGAAACTAGCCTTCGAGAAAAACCTTTGGTATGTTTCAATGATTTCTGATTATTCTTCGAATAATATCTTTCCTAGATGCGTGTCCTACTGATTTCTGTGAGAATGGTGGAGAATGTAGCCTGCAAAGAGATTTTACCTTCAGCTGCACGTAAATAAAAAATAAGACATTAATGTTGCATACCTACAAATGAAAAGAACATTAGAATGATATTTTCTTTGTCATGCTTCTTTCAATCTATTAATTGAATTATTTATTTTATTTCTTATCATATTTCTCCTAGTCGTTTACTATGTCGTTGACTGTGGGCCTTCTCAATCTTCAGTTCTGACTTGTTGTACAAACATTAAATATTCAGAGATCAAAATTAACAGAAAGCTGATGAAACCTACTGTAGCTGAAATGTTCTGAGTAGAATTAGCTGTTTAGCTTATCCATTACATAATATTTGCACATCATATTATTTTATTTTTATATTTTATGTTTGTGACATGTCTTGTTGTATTAATAATTTGATATATTTTGGTTAATATCAGCAGCTCCATTTTGCTGTGCTTGATAGTAAACAAATTTTTAAATAGTGATCGAGTTACACAATCGGCTGTTTAATTAGCAGTTATACCTTAAAAGATATCAATATCAACTGCCGATATAAGCTTAGCAATGGTAAAATAAAGCCAAAACTAACATCAGAAACATGAAAAGACCCTTTGAATGAATATTATTAATTCTTCTTTTAAATTTTTTCCTGTTTATTTCATTTTACATTCATTCATAAACTTTGAACAGATGTGAGCCAGGCTTTACAGGGAATCAATGCCAGGATACAGACAATGGTACTTTTTTTGTTATATTGTAAAATTCATCTAACGTAATGGAAAAAAAATAAAATGACTTTTTTATAGGTACTTTTCTCATTATAGTGTGTCTAAGACCAATACAATGGGCAATATCATTATAGGTCCATTTGATGGACAGAAAACACCAAAGATGTCAATTGGGCTATTCCATTTAAAATACATACTACCCCTGTGGAAGATTTTGGAAATTTCTGCCACAAGGGGAGTATGAATTTCAAATGGAATGAACACATTAGGTTACTCCATTTGAATTTCATACACCCTCTGAGAAAGATTCAACCAGAATCCACCCTTGAGGAAGGGTGAGTTTCAAATGGAGCTGTTAATTAGTTAATTTATTTGAAATTATACTTCCCATGTGGAAAACATTTCCAAACTCTTCCACAGGGGTATTATGTATTTTATATGTAATTGGCCTCTGAATTCACAACCTCATCATAATAGGTCAAAATGACCAATAAGTATAAATTTTAAGGCGTTCCTATTTGGTAAATTTCTGATCTTTATAAGACCTAATCCATAACCCATTTTTTAAAAGGTTGTTATGATCATCAGGGATTACAGCATGCAGTCATTAGACATAACTATTTCCTTCTCATGCACAATCTGCCTGTGCAAAAATGAAATTCCATGTTTGTGTAGTTTATTTTTCTATATACATGACCAACATTATCAAAATAAGAAATAATATATATTTGTGCCTATAAAACAGGTACTGGCGGCTTATCGAGGGGTGGTATGATCGGCGTTGGACTTGCTATTGGAATCTTATCTTTAGCAGCCTTGCTGGCATGTCTGTGTTGCTACTATGTACGAGTATGGAGATATTCAAGGCAGGCTACCATACCATATGCAGCACCAGTCAGCGAACCTCCTCTGTATGTTCTGTCGTCAATTGATGGCTATCCGCAGGCGGACTCTCGTCTTACCCCTGCTTTCCCATCATTATTGGTAAGCAGTCGTCGGAACTTACACCGCACTTTGATCAATCTCAGAATCGGCTACTCCCTTAAAAGTCCACACTCTCCTGTTGAAGATTTAGTAACAATGTAATAGTCATGGTATTCAGAACAACATACAACCCGGATATTATAATAAAGTTACCAAATAGGTATTACGAATGTTCGGCTGACTGCATATAAATATCGATAATGATATGAAAGAACGAATAAGAGATTTATTGATTGATTTATTTGTTGACTTTCAAATTGCAAATTTGCTATTAATACTTTTCCGTCACAATGTATAATATGTCATTGTATATACATAAATAGAGATAAACCTTTATATGTGAGGACAATACCTATGTATGTATGTACGTATGTAAAAACATAATATGTGAGGACATTTTTGACACCATGGGATATATATGCGTATGTATGCATAAACGACCCACTAACCGCTAAATAGGGATATCCAACTAGATTGCCCCGCAGGGCTATAAAGAAACACTAACCTCGAAATATGGATACATCAAACAAGCTTAAACTATAACCTCCGATAGAGGGCAGGGCTTAAAGAATGAGAGAAATTATGGGGTAAAAGTTTTAAAAGTAGAATATATATTTTATGAGTGTCAAGGTCACTGGGCCTTCTTGCCTGCAGGGGCCCATTTATATTGGAACTCACTTGGTGTGTTTAGTCGTATGGAGTCTCCGGCCTCAGCCTGCCGGCCCTGCGACCTTGATGTTTTTTATGGATACTGGGGTCCCAGTATCAACTAAAAGGCAGTCAGGCCCGAGGCCGGAGACTCCCATACGACGACTAAACACTCCAAATGAGTTCCAATATAAAAGGGCCCCGCAGGGCAAGAAAGCCCAGTGACCTTGACACAATAGACATGTAAGGACATCAAAATTGTCACACATTTTCTTCTCTTTTTTTCCATTGTAGAACATGCCTTATAATGCTAGCAACGGAGCGTACGACTACTACAGGTAAAGGGGACGTGTGATGGCGGAAAGTATGACCAATATTTTGCTAACGTGGATCAACAAAAAAGCTACACCGAAGACGCGGCGTTTTAATTGACGTTTAATATCCTCTTACTTTGTATGCCTGAGATCGGGAAATAACGGGATTGGAAAGCCCGTAATGCCACGGTGTTATTCTTGTAAGCATCAATCATTGGGCTACTTTATCTGAAATCCAGTACACCTGAAGACGTAACCTTAATATTCCACACATGGATGGATTGTAGACTTCAATTGAGTCACCCATTTGAATTCACACTCCGTTTGTGCGAGATTAAGATCTCGTCTTCCGTAGGGGTTATATTGATTTCAACTGGAACAGCCCATTGTATTAGGTGCCATAAGTAAAGTACATCACGTGTTTTCACGTGTATTTCCTAATATGTATTGGTGATATTTCCCACGCGCTTAATTATTTCACTCTCAAAACAACTTACCAGTAAATCAATGCAAAGTTATTAAACAAGATCTTCATTATGGGCGTTGTAGTTTTTAAAGGCAGTTCTTGTTTCTTTTTCATATATTCACTCACATACTGGTCATGTTTTGGAAAAATCGCGTTCATTCAATTATTACACAAACATATTTGGCTAAAGAACTGATGCCATGGGGAATGATGTTACTTTTACCATGTTTACTACAGTTGGAATTGTGTAGCGTAAGTTCAATAACCCTCATTAAACCACCTGGCTTCAAATATGACCTCAAGTTATGGTGTATGAGGCTTTTGTTGGTGACGTCACCATTGTGTATCAGAATTTTCATCATGGAATACTAGCCGACCCAATAAATTGGTTCGCCAAATAATGGTCTCAACTTATTACCTTGAATCAAGCAACAAAAAGGTAGTTTTGCATTGTTATGGACTTTTAAGTTAAAACTTCGTAATGCTATAGGCAAAATAACAAATTCTCGATCATGAGAGGATGTACCTTCTGCGTCAGCGTACTTTGCATAGAATAACACGATCGCGCGACCTGCATGAACGAACCTTGACCTTGCCCAGCAACGACCGTGGGATTGGTCAATTCTCAAAAGCTGTGTTTGCGCCTTAAGCGTCGGTCTTTACGTAGTACGCTCGACGCAAATAACTGTGCGTACCCAAGTTGGCTCTCATAATAAAACGGATATATAGGGCTTCCAATTAACCTTTATATTAATGTGTTTATACAGGTGTATATCAAACCATAAAACTATATATAATTGACATACAATGTACTAGGTAAATAATGATAAACTACATAATTGACAAAGCATATAGTTAAATACATAAATAGGTTAATTAATAACAAAGACATGCTGTGACAACAAGGTTCAGGGGAAAACGTGTAATATTAAAGAACATAATTGCTATTGTTAATTGAGGGTCCTAGATCTAAAAGGAGGTTAAATCGTATTGCGTGCATCTGAAGAAAAGTGGTTTGTTTAAACGGTCGCTCCGTGTGGAGACACGCTTAGGTCCTGATGGGACCAGACTCAAACAAAATGCTCAAGCCAGACTAAAAAGCCAATATGCTGGCCTGTATGGAAAGAGAAATGAGAAACATGATTTGAAGATAAAGAACAAGGAAAAGAAGGCCACTCCCAACAATCAAGTTAACAGTTTTACTGTCAGCCTTTGGGTCAAGAGAAAGAAAGTGCTTAATCCAATTTTAACTGCCACTGAGGCTAGTGTTAAAACGTGTCTTTCGTAGTTTTTCGTAGTGAAATAGGTGAATTGATAACAATAATGTATTAATATTAAAGACATGCGTCGACAAAAAGGTTCAGAGAAAAACGTGTTACGTTAATGAATGTAATTATGTGAGGTTCATTACCCAATATGCTATTGTTAATTGAGGACCCTAGATCCTAAAGTAAGTTAAGTCACAGTGAGTGCATTTTGAGGGAATTTTGTAGATTTTCGTGATGAAATTATAGGTGAATGCATTATTATTTCTATCATTACTGAGAAAAAGATTTTTTTATATATAAATGTGTGTGATTTGGTTGTTTTTGCCAAATTTCAAGCACAGTTTAGAATTGATCTAATAAGATTGGGCCTGGCCTTCTTATATTAATACGATGTGTTGAACATAATAAATATCATATTTATTTTAAAATATTATTGATTATGAAACTTTTAATTGAGTGTTAATCTAAAAAGATTGAACCTGAATCCTTTAAAGTTAGCTTAGATCCAGCGTCGTCAATTGATGCATTTGAAGACTGTCAATCCCCTTTTATAACTAGTTCTCAAATATTTGTTTATTTGTTTATAGTTCAAATAAATTATGTTTAAAGTCGTATTCATATTTTCATATTTTCTAAAAGTTTAAACAAATTCAAATAACCTTAAATTTTCGATGTGTGCTATACATCTTCATAAGAAGAAGTGCTATGTGTTGGACATTCCTAATGATGACAGGGATGACAGATCTAGTTCTTGATAGCGATTTAGTTTGGTAATTCTGTACTCATTCGACCAAAAGTCGCCAATTGCCAGCAAAAGCCAACATAAAACATCAAAGGATTTCTTTTGATTAAGATGTGTGTCCCACGTCAAAAATACAAGGTGGAGTGTGTTTTGTTGCTGAAGTCAGTTTAAAGTAAATTTAAAGAAATTATTTATCACAACTTACATTTGCATACCTTTCATAGCAGTTATTAAACGTATTATGTCAAAAATGTGACCTATATTGTATACTGAAATCGACTACTGTCTGTTCAATCAACTTAGATTCTTGTATTTTTAAGATATTTGAAAACTAAAACACTGTGGTCAAAGTCATCAAAGAAAAGTGTTAGCTCAGCCTTAGACCCAACGTGATTTATACTTTTCAAATTCCAAAGTTCAATTTGAAACCCCATTTCTTTTCAATTTTGGTCTTTTCCCGCGATATTTTTATAAAAAGCCGTAGAACGTCAGGTACCATAAACTTTTTTGAATCAATCCATTTAGTGCAATGGGGACGAATGTCATAATAATTAGTTGCGCTGAGATATAGTATTCGACCATCCGCATCAGTAAGTATTGTCCAGCTAAATAGATATATTTGCCAGTAGGCCTAACTTTTTATGTTGAAACCGTTGAATCATTACGTTATTATAAAATGTGAATATGAACTAAGGTTTTCCAGAATAGGCCCAGCTTATATAAATACATTCCTTGCGTATTTATATTTATTATTGGAAAGAAATGATGGTGTTAAACAAAACTCAATTTACATTGTAAACCAGTTGAAATAAGAACGAAATCCATAATTTTAATGTCATTGTTTAGGAAAAGATAATGCTCAACATAATGTTATGCATAAAACGTATTCGCGCATATAATTTCGTGCAACAAAAACATGTGGACAATCGTCACCTATAGACCCTATCCAATAACCGGAACGACTATGCCCTAAGTTGAGAATGGACCATCCCACTCGATTTGTGAAAAGGTCGCGAACCCTTTTGGTGGACCCAAGTAACTGCCTAAAATGAGGCAAAATTGAAAAGAAATGGGGTTTTAAATTGAACGTTGGAATTTGAAAAGTTAAAATCACATTGGGTCTAAGGCTGTGCTAACACTTTTCTTTGATGACTTAGACCAAAATTTGTTATTTTTTCAAATATCTTAAAAATACAAGAATCTAAGCTAATTGAACAGACAGTAACACTGTTTGGATGTGAGCGCGTCATCTTTTGTCTAGCTTGTGTTGGTATTCGGCGCCTCGTTCACGGCGAGTGTATAGTTTTTATCACCTTCTACTGACTCCAGGTGAATATTGGACGTTTTGTTAAGTTGCTCTTAAAGCCTTAATGTACGATCTTTTTTCAGAATTTACCTTTTTTTTTTTTTCAAACCCGATTTTTTGGCATATTTGTAATACTTACACATGTTCGAACTTAAATCTATGAGCAAACTGTCAAATTCGCCCTATTTGTGGTAAAACGGGATGATTTTTTGTTGGTCCGACATAAAATCATAATTTTTTAGATTATGATTTTATGTCGGCCACGATCGCAAACCGTAGTCTCCTACAAAACTAGTTTGGTTACGCTCCCTCCACATGTGGAGGGAGCGTAACCAAACTGGCCGCGTAGGAGACTAACTCTGAGGCCGCACTCGCTGTCCTAATCCAAATAGTGCGAGATGTTTCGAGTGATAGAGGTGAAGTTTATGATGTTGTTTCTTTGCAAATTCCCAATGTTTTTCGCGTCCAAATGTATTGGGCACTTTCATAATGATTGCATATTATCATTTTGGAAGAAAAAAAGAAAAATCTAAAAATTTAAAAAGATCGTACATTAAGACTTAAAAGTCTTTTTATGTAGTTAAACGTAAAAGGAATCTCCGTAATGCGTATGTAAGGACTTTAGATACGGTACTATTGTGTATGGTAACCGGTTATACAGGTTGTAAATTAATTAATGATTTTAGATGTTGGATTACGCTCTATTCTGAGTTTATCTTACCAAATTATTTCACATACTTGACAAGCCATAAGGTTAAATTGCCTTAAAGAATAATATTTAACTGGATTTTTATTTGAATGGACATTTATTAGTTAAAAGGTGTCTGTTGCATACATCATGTAGTGACAATCATTACCTCAGGCTACGTCACTTCTAAGGAAGTACATGAGAGCACAAGATTACCTTACGTATATAACATAATTGAGTAACATATAACATATTGAGTATTTCCTATTTATTATAGGTCGATTTTTTAAAGGGCATATCTATTGCAAAAACAAGTTTAACTCCATTTGAAGAGAACAATTATTAAATTACAAGTTGACACTCGTTGCAATTTTTATTCGTATTTCTCCTGAAAAAGAGGAATTTTGTTGGTAAAATACTGCCTCGTACGGTTCTTCCCTCGTTCGAAGCGAAATTGATTTCCAATGCAAGAGACTGATTACGTCACAGTAAATTAAGAGTAAATGTTCACGAGCAGTTAATCTTCTCTGCTTACACATGAACCCTCGATATGAGTTCTTTTGATATTCAGTCGTGTGTATAATGCGCGCCTTGTACCACGTGAAATCGAGAAGGTTCATCAAAAAGGCCATTGAAATTGTTTATTTGCATAAAAAATACAATATGAATATACACCACGCTCAAGTTCTACGCCCGCACGGTAACATTGATCTAAATAATCTTTAAAAAATTTTTAGTCCAAATATTTCTTATGAAATTGATATACATATACATATGAATTGGCAGCGGCCAGATTTTATCCATATGTGTAAAAACCTTTAAATTTATAATACTTGATTCGAGGTTTTTTTCTGATAACAAAAACAGTATGTTCTGTGCATTGAGAGTGTTGACAGTACATTCTCGCAAAGCTGGCACACTTCATTTCATGACATTACACTAGTTTCTTGGTCAAATCTGTCTCGTTCGAAGGAACTCACCGCCTACAGCTGATTTTTGCGGAATGTCATTTTAAACGACTTATTTTCTCAAAAAAGAGTCATTTTCATTGTCCTCATAATATTGGCTTGCCAATGATATGATGTGGTCCGAGCAATATATGTGCCCTTTAAGAGTTTGTTTCCAAAAGACGCTAAATCCAATAGCTGTCTTGTGTCACATTTTTCTGGTATTTTTTAAGTTTAAATGAAATTTAACAATTGGAATGGATATGTTTGCAACTCTAGCTAATTTTCTTACTATTTTCAACATAACTTTTCCCCTAAAAATTGCAAATTTTAAATGCAAAGTTTAAAAGTGGCTGCCATTTGATTCAGCTTTTTGGGAACAAGAAAAAAAATTCTTTTATATTTATTATTTTTTCTTTGTATGTTTGTAGAGATAATCAACCAATTGTTATAACTAGTTTAGTGGTCCAATGTTAATAGATTGGCAAGGTTACTGTTACACTTATGAATATCTTTAAATGAAGAGTAAGCGCCTTTTGGAACCTAACTCTAATATACCGACCATTACGTAGCGTTAACGCGGCTGTGTACTCTAGACATGGTTTCTTTCGCAAAATTGAGCTTTTTTGATAAGTTTGTACTTTGTTATGTTTTTATAAATACAAGGAATGAAAATCCAGATTTGTAAACTCCAACTGCAATATTTTAAGGATTTTATTTCACTATTCCACTCGTATTTGAAATTGAAAAGGAAAGAAAATCTTTGTTGTACCAGCAGGGTACACGCGCGCAACCGCGCATCGCGTTGCGTATCGCGCAATTTGTTAACGCACAAATACGCTACGCATACGCAACGCGTATCTACATGCGCGGCGCATCTTATGGAAGCACCACGGAAGCACTGATTTCACAAAAACCTAGCGGTCAAATGGCTCCGTTTTAGCTGATAAAATATGGGTTTTTTCAAGTTCGTTCCCCCCGATTTAAATATCAAGTTATGAATGGATTTCGCTCAAACCTCTCAAGGGGCTGTGGATTTACCGATGTTCACGTTATATAAGGTAGAAAAACGAAAACTGCCGCATTCTCCTGTAAGATTCGATGAAAGTGCAAAATGTCACCACTTTAAACTTCAACGGCCATTCTTTCAATGTTCATTTTCTCGGTAAAATGACGATTTAGGTACACGATAACTCAATAAATACAACATCTATAGGTAAGCAAATATGATCATCGTAAAAAGCATGATCGACTCAAGAAACGGTTTTCTCATTTTTTTATATTTTGGTCTATTTATGATTTTAGGCATCATTTTGTGCAAATAGGCGTTTGTGAATTTTAAAAGTTCAATTTGATGCCTTATATGGTCAATATCTCAAAAAATAAGGCCAATATCAAAAAAATAAAAAACGGTTTTTGAGATGGAGCCTCAAGATTGAGCTAAAAACAAAATAAAATATTTTGGAAAGAGTGTTTTTTGTTATGATGTACCTAACAAATATTGCCAAAAACTCACTTTTTGTGATTTTCTTCATAATTGTTGTTTTTACCCCAAATCTGTATTTATATTAAGATTTATTGATGTCTTGCCTTCATAAAATGTATACTTTTATATATCTTGCGCGAATAATTACAAAGTTATTGCACTTTTACTACATGCATATCTGAGAGTACACAGCCACCTTAATATATTGTATATATTTTGTATAGCAAGTGGACATTTATATTTTTATTACTTAATAGTTTTTTATTTAGTTATTGAATAAATTAATTTCTGAGCTTTTATATAAATATAATAAAGGGTAGATGTGACCTTTAACTACTAATGTTTTCTACTTATAGTTTGATCAGCTCGTAATCGGCGGGAATTGTTAGGCTTTTACCACTACGCCAAAACGTAGACCCATGCTATAAAGAGTGATAAAGTTGACCTGTCTGGTCTACATTGTGCGTATCTAAGAAAGTAGATAGGATAGTATAGGACTTGAAATAATAATTTGGAGACATATTACAAGACATTTTACAAGACAATTCTCAAAATAAAATATATTGATATTAATCCGCGATATTATAAGGCCCGTCGATTACGAGCTGCTCAAACTATAATATGTTTTGTTTGGAACTCTTTGCGCGGGTATTAAAGAGCCCCGTTTTTGGTCTTGTGTGATAGGCTTAATATACTCTGTTTGTTTGTTGTTGTATTAATTTAGTTCTGTAACGGGTGGTCAATGCTGGCCTTATTGGCCTTTCGATCATTTCCTCCATAATTGTCTTGTTTTATTTTATTTTTCGATGTTGAATTTCTTTGTATTTTGTTGTTGTTTTTTTATTATGGGAATAAAGATTCATTCATTCATTTATTATACCCTTACTCGTCCTCTAATTCGTTTTCATTTCGTACAAATTTCAAGTCCAATTGGTCTCTTCACATTCTCCACACAAAACGATAGCTCTGGACCACAATAAACTAACGTACATATGGTACATAAGAAAACTATTTTGCCACCCCGGAGGAACAGGGATGACAACGCACAGGTGTTGGTATCGCTCAATCCTAACGAGATGTTGCCCTCGCCAACCACTAGGAGACATTTTTCCGTGAAAAATCTGTGATTGGTTGAAAAATCCGTGAAAAATCTGTGTTGGATAACACATTTTCAACCGATGACAGATATGGCACACGTTTCTTCGAAGGCCTAAAACGCGGGAATGGTTCAGGTTGTGGGAGGTAGTTGAACGTGACAAAAATTCTGCACACATCCGTGTGTATACATTAGCCCGGAGTTACTTAACACAAATGACCATACGGGATGTTCCCCTGGAAAGACCCCCATTTTTGGATTTCGCAGCTATGAAAGATTCCGAATATTGGGCAAAAACTTGAGCTCCAAAAGACCCTTGATTTTGATAATATCAGCTCTAAAAGACCTCGAAATTGCCAATTCCTCATATTTCTGTTTTTCAGGCGAATTTCAACCAGAAAGCCAAGAAAGACTGTTCGCAGCTAAAAAGTCCCCATCTTACCTAAGTTGTTCGCAGGTCCAAAAGACCCCTTTTTCCGGTGGGCCGTCAGCTCCCAAAGACACACCACCTCAAAATTCCGGGAGAACATACCCACCAACATTTCTTTATGTGCCCCCCCCCCCCTCCCTAAAACAGCCTTTTCAGATGGCCTACAAACAAATAGTTCCTCGTCGTTTTTCATGCATCGCCAAGGCGTATTAGTGGTAAAATAAACACGAATCTCCTTGTAACTACTCTGTACTAGTCTGTGGCAGATTGGGAAACTGATTAGAAACTGATTAGAAAGAAAGAAAGAAAGAAAGAAAGAAAGAAAGAAAGAAAGAAAGAAAGAAAGAAAGAAAGAAAGAAAGAAAGAAAGAAAGAAAGAAAGAAAGAAAGAAAGAAAGAAAGAAAGAAAGAAAGAAAGAAAGAAAGAAAGAAAGAAAGAAAGAAAGAAAGAAAGAAAGAAAGAAAGAAAGAAAGAAAGAAATATAACCAACACAAAATATTTGAAACCAATGCGCGGCGAAAACTAAGCAATAGCATACAAAAAAATAATAAAACAAAATTATCTATTTACGCCTCAACGAACAATAAACTAGGAAGCAAACATGATAGAACTGTAAAACAATCAAAGAATAACAATAGGCTAGTCCCAAAGACAGAACGTAACACGTTTCAAAAATATGGTGCTTGTGTTGCTAAATATGAATTATTACGATACAAGTTGTAATTGTACTAAGTCTTGCAAATGGAACTGAATCACTCAACTGCTCTAATTGGGTCAGTAATCTATGTCAGTAATATTCTTTGTTATTTTATATTTTAAATTAACTGCTTGAAAACGACAAATGGGCAGACAAAAATGTGTTGAAATTACTTTCGCTTCATAAAATAAATACATTAGAACTTAAAACGATCGCAAAAGATCGCAAACTTGGTTGCAATCACCATTCTATGTTCATACTTTGCAACTGCCTTTGTTTCTTTAGTGCTTCCTTGTTTTGAACGAATGGAATTAAACCCGATTTATATTTAACTAGAGCGGTTACTGCACCACAGCTGAACCAAAGGGCTTTGGCAGTATATTGTGGTATACCACTGTCACCCGGGGGTCATACATTCTTGGGATATCTAGATATGAAAAGGACCTAAAATAGCAATATTAACCCGGGTCTTACGATGAGTGTCACCACTGGTGGCGAAAATAATTTGAGTTCATTCTTTACTTCTAATTCTTCCTCTTTCATTGGACACCACTCGGAGCTCATACCTTCTTAGCATTTCGAAATATTAGAAGTACCCAAAATATGAATATTGACCCAGATCCTATGATGATTGTTTCTCCCGGTGGAAAATTAAGTAAGTAAGTTGCACTAAATATAGGCTGATACCATTTCATGGTTCAGTAAAAAGCGCAACTTTTAAAAGTTTTCTCTGGTAATTTGTACATGTAGGCAAAAGCATTCAGCAGGGCGTGTTATTGTTACTATCCTTCCATTCGTACAAAATAATAACCTTCTGTCACAAGAGGTGGGTCATGGGTGTGAGTAAAAGGGGTTTTTTCTCCAATTTTGAGCCACATCAGTGACATCACAAACATTTGCAACAAGACCATAGACTTGCTCCAAGTCCTCAGGCTTTCTATAGACTGATGCATTTTTCTATCAATTTTCATTTATATCCATTGGTAGGCTATATAAACATATTTAAAACCATGGCCACACAACATGCACAGAACATCATCCAGCCATGCCTCTGCTAAAACTGGAGGGAATGTCCTTTAGTGTGAGAATACCCTGTCTCTTGTATACAGTGTGCTTGATGCTATTGTAAGCAGCCAGCAGGGATTTCCAGGTTAGATCAGGGAAGGCAGACCATGGTCAGACAGATGAACCCTCAGCATGCTCAGGTCCCTCTGTGGCCAAAACGGGGGCCAAAACCAGCATGCTCAGTGCATGCATGGATAGAATGACATCCAAGAATGATTTGGAAATACTTCAGAAAAAACATTGATCTATAAGCAATATAGGCCTTTTATAGTCAATTGGGTATTTAAAGGTTTCATGTTCAATTTGCAAAAGTAAAGTAATTTTTTAAAAGGAAGAAAGAAGAGGAAAAGACAGAAGCCTTGAATCAAGGCTACAAGACCAAAACACGATAATTTTGCACCAGATGTATTCTTATTCCAATACACAGTTATTTCTTACGTGTCACCCAAAAACCGCTGACAGCTACATTCATTAACAAAAACAATTCCGCTAAGTATTATGTATTGTAAAACTTAACAGATAATGGATATGGATTTCTGGCTTCACATCATTTTGGGCAATCGAATATGAAAGTGATGTACTTATAATAAACATCTCAAAAAACGTAATTACCCCGCTTTAAATAATGGCCATTATTCAAAAACGAGCTATTGTATTACAAATCTGCACATTTTGACACCTCATTTGTAGCAATTAACAAAATATTGACGTCACATCGTACATTTAAATCAATGTAACCTAAGATTTGAAAGTTGCAGTAAATTCTATTGATTTGTATTCTGTATAATGGAAGGAAATCTTTGTAATGAAAACTAAGTGTTTTTGTATTGTTGTAAGTGCAAATCTCAATTGATCGTTGTTTTATTGTTTTCTGTGCTATCGTACCAAATGAGGTGTCAAAATGGGCAGAAATAAGTTCTGCTTCCAACGCATTTTACAGATTTGTAATACAATATCCCGTTTTTGAACAATGGCCATTATTAAAGGGGTAATTACTTTTTTTGAGATGTTTATGTCAATACTGCACACCGACATCGCCTGGCTAATAATTATTTGGTGCAGCAGAGACACTAAAATGAATACACGGGATCGGTGCACGATTTTGATATCAGACGAAAATCTTCGGATACCGAGTTAGATAATGATGAATATCTCCCGTAAATGATTTCGTCTCAAGAAACCAGATCTGGTCTCATACACTTGAAAATACGTGTTGAACAGATATGATAGAAACGGCCGTGAGTCTTGAACTCAAAATCTAACCAAAATCGCTAATTTTATATTGCGTTGGTCCTGGACTACAGCGCGCAGGCTATAATCTGCACTCACTACTCCAGTGTAGGCAGTATGACCATTGACCGCAATGTCGTATACAAGCTTACTCACACAGCGAGAAATCAATTACCCCGGCTATTGTCAGTAGCCTTAGTCAGGTCACTTGGCTAATTATATGCGTCTCATAAGGTCGGAATAAAATGACCTTTCGTGGCTGTGGATTCAACCTACCATGGCGATTTCTACCATGGAGATATCGGGGCGATGACACTGTGTACTGGAGTACGAAGGGGCTATCAGCAGAGGATTTCTTGGGGGGGTCAATTAGACCAATAAAAGTTGGACCACTTGGTGTGGACTGCAATTGATATTCGGTGGGGCACACAGTCCATTGTTAGCAGTTCTATATATTTATTTGGAGTTCTATTTATTTGGAATGTTATTGTGCCTATTTATTTGGAATGTTATTGTTCCTACATACGGTTCATTATTTATGACCTAGATTTATTTTATCGTATAGTCCGTTAGTGGATTCAATTATTATGTTCAATTATGTGTTCAATTACCCTTGATAATTACACTGTTCAATTTACCTTGATAATTGACCTCATAAGGTGTGTGCTGATGTGGGCAGACAGACAAAATGAGGATTGACAGACAAACAATGACAAAAATAACACTGGACGTCACGTTGTGTTTGCGCGTTGCTATGATCATTGATAAATCAAGATTTATGCCAATTACTTGGACGTGATCATGTCACTTTCATCGACAGATAGTATTGTCAAAGTCTGTCTCGTACAATTTAATTGGAGTGGAAAAGTTGATATCAAAACAAAATTATAATCATCAATTTAGTTGTTAACGTTGGTCATATTTAAAAGTAGTCTAGTAACATTTAAGAAATTTGTACGAGCATAGTTGTTTTCGGATCTGGATCAGTGTTACCTGTTTCACGTAGGTTGGTTATTCCGATTTTTTTTCTATTATAGTTGAATGTAAAGCTCGAGCATTTGAATGTTGATCAATTTAAATTATATAAGTGGCACATTGTTCCGGATGTTTGTCATTCAAATATCTCTTACAATGGATTTTAAACTTTTGGAATAATTAATTTTTGGAATGCCAAACTTTCAAAACACGGACGACGAACCCTTCATGAAGGGAAGGGAATTGACTCTTTTACGAATAATGAGCCCCTGAAACGGCTTTGTTTGATTACTATAAATTGCTTTGATATTTGTATAGGCCTACTTCAAATAGATATCGTATAAATTACATAGACGAACATTTTGGCGAAAAACTTCATTCTGCACATTTCATCAGAAATAAATTGAACGTAGCGAAAATGGAATAAAGCTTGAGCACACCAGTTTCTCCATCTGTGATATGGTCATAATGGATCATAAAAACAACAATGGACCGACGGCACACTGTTGTTATTGGCTACTTTTGGGAGTAGTAATACTACTATTGGTCACATTTCAGTGCGGACACGCCCACGGTGAGTTGATTTTGTTTTTTATTTACTTGCTTGTTTACTGCTAAGAGTAACCAATGGGCTTTTAAAAAGTTTTGGATGTCTTTTTTTTTTTTGGGGGGTTAACATAAGGAATCGGATAGCAACATTTGCACAATATTTTTGTACACGAGAGCATGTCAGACATGTCAAATTGCATTCTGGATACGAAGAATGTCCTTCTGATAGGCTATCATATAATTTTGATTTTTTTTTAAATTCGCGATGTAATACAAATTTTATCAATTTTATCAAAACTCTATCAATGTAATGATATGCACTTAAAGTGTATGTAGCTGGGATGAAAACCCGGCCATCAAATGAAAATTTTGATCTTTCGATATGTCTGATATGATGTACTCTCTGGTCCCACAAAAATACGTGAAAACGTCGCTATCCGATCTCTTAAAGAAATGCCCTGATACACCTTCTAAAACCCATGTTTTATTTGCTCTTCGGAAATGAGAAAATCCGGTGATTTGTCAAAAATACGATTACAAAATATTCAAAAATAGGATAAAGCTACAGGTAGGTATCCGTAATAGTTTTAAAAACTAAAAATGTGTCCACCAAAATTGATTATACGATAAGTTCAGGCCTGTTCAAATCAACAATATGACCCAATTTCCTGCATAATTTTAATGGTCTTGTCAAAACAACAGTATATACTTTTATCCTCCTTTCGAGTATAGACGAATCCAACGAGCCAAGTAATGGTCAGAATTCAGTCGGCCATTACTGGGTCCCGTCTGCACAAAACAGATGTTGTTGCTGCCCAATTGGGTGGATTAAATCCGCTTAAAGACCCATTCAGTGATCCCAGTACAAAAAAAAAAAAATTAAAATTGTTTATAAATTGCTTAAAAGTGAAGGATACGTCATTCAAATTATAATTTCGTATTTTTGAAATGAAAACTTATAACAAAAAAACGAAGAAAACAGCAGTATTGACGAAGTTGAAGCCCCATTCGAATACATGTAGCTAATTTATATACTGTCAGTATATAAATTACAAATTCATGTAGAATGTCTTATTTTATCTTAAATACACGGCTTTCGGCTGAACCACTAGTAGCCTATGTTACCACATCTATGCAAATGACAAGGAACCAAAATCTGAATTTTGATGATTTTTACGATCGTCCGGATGTGCAAATCACTGAATGGGCCTTTAAATATCGATGTTGAATTGTATTGTGTTGTAAACTTTCATCATTCTTTTGTCTACGTGTAACACGGGTGATGGAATGCAGTTTTATATCCCCGCCAAGGCCACATCATTTCACATTTTAGGTGGAATAGACCTAAGGGGGCTCCCAGCTATGGCTGTCATTGAGGTGTAGGAATGCGTGAAATTGGATTCGTCTATAGCAAGACACATTTTCTCACCAGGGTTATAGAGTTACCGTAAGTCCATCGAAAAAAAGGACACGAGATATTGAAAATGTAAATTTTTCATTTACCTGATAAAATGAATTTCAAACCGAACACATATCGATTGAATCAAGCACCTTATTAAACAACTATTCCAGCCTTGGATTAACAATAGTAGCTTTATGAGCAGATGAGTATTTCCATGCTCCAGTCGGAGGTGAAAATTTTGTTTCATCACAATAATATTAGATTAAGAGTTTCGACTGTAGGAAAGGCATTTGGATATGACAGGCGTTTTGTTAAGGTAGGATTAATAAAGTTTTGTAACGTCCTGAATAATTTTTACGGTACACCTCCTTTGAATCTCTCCTGTGTTCAAATGTCTATCATGTAGTATTATTGTATAGTAGCATTTATATGTTTATTGAAAAAAGTCTATTTCTTCTTATTGATTCAGATGTTGAATGTCCCGTTGGATGGATTTCTTATGATAATTTCTGCTACCTCGTTCAAGATCAAACTCCACTGAATTATGCTGATGCTGAGCGCGATTGCGCTGGCAAAGGGGCTGCATTAACAAGTATAAATGACGCAACTGAACAGAATTTTATCTTTAACAGTAAGTTCATACACTCCTAGATAGTGCGAACCAATTAGATCAATCGTTAGTAAATTACTAGCCGTGCATAAATATTGTATAATTGCACGGGCGCGCACTCCGCGTAGCATGCGTAGTGCTTTCGGACGCGTTCATTTTTTCTTGCGGGTGGATCCATTTATATTTGCTTGCATTTTCCAACATTTTTAGTTACAATTTTGTTCAAAAAATAGCAAATATCACGGGATTTTTTTCGTGTATGAAATAGGTTAATAAATGCGCATCCCAGCTAACAATTTTTCGTTGTTCCAACTTTGTCTAAAAATAATATAAAGTCGTACAAACGTAATATATGGACGTTGTAAGTACGTAAATCTGTGAACTCGTATTCGTGTCGTGAAAACGTTATTCCCGAACGTGTAATGTAACGTCATTATGATATTGTTTCGACGTCAAGTTGTGAACGTCGAAACAACGTCACTATGACGTTATATCAACGTCCGAAAATCACAACACGAATACGAGTTTACAAATTAACGTAATTACGACGTCCGTAGATTACGTTGTATCGGGGTCAGACCATGACATTTACACGGCGTTGTAATAAACTACTTTATACGTCGAAACAACGTCATAAATTTGCGTACTAACGACGTCCGTAGATGACGTTGTATCTGGGTCAGTTCATGACTTTAAGACCACGTTTTAACCACGTGCTTTATACGTCGAGACAACGTGATTATGACATTATATTAACATCCGGCAACAATGATGCTTAAAAAAAAAAAAGGGAGAGGGTATAAAAATTTAAAGTTTAGAACTTTAGGAATAGAAGTCTTTACTTTGAGTTTCACGCCTAGATGGGATCATCAAACGACACGATGAGAAAATTTTGGCTGGACAACAATCTCCTTGGAATAGAAGAATTTACATTCCATGGTGTCAATATCTAAACTATTTTTCTGATACGTATTTGTGTAACGTATTATTCAAACGTTGTCACCAGGTCTGGTCAAACATTGCATCAACGTCGAAACAACGTCATTACAACGTCATAATGATGTTATATCAACGTCCAAAATCAACGTCGAAAATAACGTTGTCACTACACGAATACGAGTTCACAGATTTACGTATTTACAACGTAAATGACAACCTAAGTCCAACGTCAGCGAATGTCGTGAAAACGTAGTGTGTTAGTTGGGATTTGCTCGAGAAATTGTATAAATTAAATAATGCACTTGCACTGAGATGTTGATGCATCTTAGGCACTCCCCTCTTCGGGGCTCGTGCATTAGACGCATCAACATCTCAGTAGTGCATTATTTTGTACAATTTCTCGAGCAACAAGTGATACGCATTTATTAACCTATTATAATATCCTAGTATCCCAGAACTACACTCTAACAACAATTATTAATAATTATTGTTAACACTATTTGAGCAACACTCTTTTTAACGCTTAGCATATTTATGTTAAAAATGTAATTATTGGTAATTACTTCTTGTATACATAAAGGATAGAAAACTCAGTAACAGAAAACGAAAAATTTAAATTGGTCAGGCATGTTGAACAGATATTTATTCCGGTGGCTTAGTATAAGGGGTCTCGGTCACCCACCTTTGCACAGTATTTTTGTGGGACCTGAGAGCACATCAGACATATTGCATTCTGAATACGAGGAATGTCCTTCTGATATCAAACAATATAGATTTTTTTTTTTTTTTTCGTTATGGCAAATTATTAAAATTTGATTTTTTTTAAATTAAATATTTAACAGTCCTCGAAGTAAACTTTAAAAATATATTGATTTGTATGTTGCTGGGATGTACGGAATTAACTAAGGGCCATTGATATTTTTGATATTTAACAGTCCTCGAAAAAAATATCAATTAGTAATAATTTGCCATATTATGTGTATTATCGCGATTTTCAAACAATCAAAATTATTTGATATCAGAAGGACATTCCTCGTTTTAAAATGAAATTCGATATGCCTAATGTGCTCTCAGGTCCCACAAGTTATAAGTGAAAACGTCGCTATCCGAGCCCTTAAGCAGCAATGTTTAAACTGCATGTTTTACTCCAGCAGAAAATATCCATCTTGCGTTATCTAGAATTCAAATTGTATCACTAGATTTATTTAAGGTTAGTAACTATTTTAAACTGTTGCGATTTGGTAGTTCACAATATCTTACGAATGGTAGTGAGCTTTGTAAAACTTGCATTGATCATTTCATATATCACAGATCTAATTTTAGAGGTCCTTTGGTTCTCGAGTTATGTTGTAAAGAGGGCTAAAAAAACCACTTTTGTAGGCATATCAATTGCAATTATAGTTTTAGTTTGATTCCTTCGCACCAAGGTTTTGCAAGCGATATGAACGTGTCCATCCGCGAATGAAACTCAGACTATTGTTTGGAGTGGGTCCATTACATATTCCAAACAAGATTAGAACATCCTTAGATTAATAAATACACAGATTGGAATTTTCCATGCCCGTGTCCTGTAAGCGTACTCCTGATATGACGCCGGTACAGCGTTCAGACCTGTCGACATCGTTCATCTTACGCGCGAAGTTTCTTTTGTGTACGCACGCGCTATTAGCGCTATTTTTAAGCTTGCTCACGCGGTACCTGACTTACCGTCGATCTATCCTCTCAGCCAAGCGCAAACGGCAAATGGTGTTCACTTTATGTTTGAAGTCGATTCCAGACCAAAATTTTCCGAGGAACACGATCCCGGTGGGCCTTTTTAAAAAACAAATGTGCCCAAAATGCCTTTTTCCGAGGGTGCTCCTATTTTGGGGGTCAAATCTGGTATATTTGGTGTCTATTTATACTTTTTCAAGTATTACAAACCGATTCCGATAATGTTCAAATTCACAAATAACTGCCGTATGTCCAAAAATCCAAAATGGCGAACAAAATGACCCTCTGAACCAAATTGTTATAAATATAAATGTTTACACAATATATTCTTATGATTGTCATTATATTTGCATTATTTGGACACAACGAGCATAATAAACTTCATTTAAGAAAATCAAAATAGCTGCTATGTGCTTGCAAATCCAAAATTGCAGCTAAAATGCTTATGTCGTTATTATGTCATTGATCACTTTATCATTTGAGTAACTTTGGTGTCGTTTTGATTTTAATTGTGCAGCAAGGCAAGAATATTGTCAATTTGAAAATTCAAAATGGCTACAGTAAGCTTAAAATCAAAATGACGCAACTTATTAAAATAATTTAATGGATTATCTTTACATAATGAAATGCTATATACGATCCTGGTGGGCCTTTTTTGAAGAAAAAAAATGCCCTTTTCTGGGGGTGCTCCCATTTTGGGTGTCAAAATTCGTTTCTAATCATTCTCTGGCCAAATATGGTATATTTGGTGTGTTTTTATATGTTTTCGAGCCATCTTGAGTGTAACGGTAATTAAGTTAATTGGTGTTCAAAATGGCCATCAAAATGACCTGCGAACAGCTAATCACTATTAGGTGTTGTTTGAATTCTTGCAGCTATTTTGGATTTTGAAGTGAGCTGTAATATAAGTTTAAATCAAGAAAATTTAACCTAAGATCATTATCATATACTAGTACAAACAGTCATTATGAGTTATGTGGCGGACATTACTAGTATGATTTCAAGCCAGTGGCAACCATTTGGAGCTTTCATAAACTATTGTCAACACATTTCTACATAATTATATTTATAATAACACTTAATTGTTGACACTAAAGTTGTGGAACATTGTTTCTTTTGGCTACATTACTTCATCGTTTTAGCCGCCATTTTGAGTTTTGGGTATGCAGCAGCCATTTTGAATTTTGAAAATAGATTGATTGTGATCTTTGTACCCCACACCAATACCATGCAAATATAGGTACTAAAATCATTTAAAAAAATGTACCTACATGGGGACACATTTCAATTTTGACAAATATTGCATTTTAGGCGCCATTTAGGATTTTTGAGCATGAAGAGATTTGTCATGCTCAAAAACATATAAATAGACACCAAATATACCATATTTGGCCAGAGAATGCTTAGTAACGAATTTGGACACCCAAAATGGCCCCCCAGGCATTTTGGGCAAATTTTTTCAACAAAGGCCCACCAATATCATTATAGCGTTTCATTGTGTAAAGATAATCCATTAAATTATCTTAATAAGTGGCGTCATTTTGTTAAAGGATCAATGACATAATAACGACAGAGTACAGCATTTTATCTGCAATTTTGGATTTGCAAGCACATATGGCAGCTATTTTGATTTTCTTAAATGAGGTTTAGTATGCTCGTTGTGTCCAAACAGTGCAAATATAATGACAATCATAAGAATATAATTATTGTGTAAACATTTACATTTATAACAATTTGGTTCAGAGGGTCACTTTGGACGCCATTTTGGATTTTTGGACAGTCGGCAACTATTTATGAATTTGAACATTATCGGAATCGGTTTGTAATGCTTAAAAGATACCAAATATACCATATTTGACCAGAGCATGCTTAAAAACTAATTTTGACCCCCAAAATGGGAGCACCCCCGGAAAAAGGCATTTTGGGCACATTTTTTCAAAAAATGCCCAGCGGGATCGTGTTCCTCGGAAAACTTTTGTCTAGAATCGGCTTCAAACATAAAATGAACACCATTTCCCCAATTGCGCTTGGCTGAGAGGCTAACTACATAGGCAACATGCCATGATTCCGCGGTATGAGAATAATCGACCAATGGCGGCACCAGGAATTTTTTCGGGGGGGCAATGGGTGGAAGTGAATTTGACGGGGGCAAAATAGACCGATTTTGCGCAAAATTGCCGCAAAAGTACTTAATTTTGGGTTTTTGTCTCAAAACTGGAGGGCAAGAAAAATATTTGGGGAGGGGGCAAATGCTCCCCTTGCCACGCCACCCCCCTAGCGCCGCCACTCCTGTTGACATGATTTACTGAAATGACGTCCATATGTCAATGCAATTCAGTCAATTGAATTACATAAGTCAAATGAAAACGTAAGTCATGGACAAAATCTTTGAATATTTTTCCCCTTTTTGGCATGACCTTGCTTAAAACTTGTTTTACTCAATAATAACTCCATGAATTAGGTCAAATCAAGCTGGAAGGGGAATGGGCATACATACAGTTTGTTTTGTGATGATGAATTCTACAAACTATACAAACATCTTGTTTTTGTACTCATAAAAATCGCCATAATTTTACCAAAATTGTCATTTAAGAGCTCGTTTTTATTAAATCTACTAAGTAACTATTTTGTATGATAAAGAATTCTTTTACCATGTTTATCACGTCATGTCACCAAAAGAGATCACCCTTATATCACATATCAATAGTGTCACCTTTAGATGCCTTTCTTTTTCCAATGTAACCTTTCAGATATACTATATTCCTCGTGTATCAATACTTTGACATTTAGGTCACCGCAGTGTCATTCCAAACAGAGTGTTTTATGAAAAATCTGTATTCCTAATTTGTTTCCATTACTTGACTTGAATCAAACTATTGCTTTCAATATTCTAGGACTTGTTGCCGGTGCGGCTGTTAATATTATATGGATAGGTCTGAATGACAGGACGACAGAGGGTACTTATGTGTGGCTTGATGGCTCCACCGTAAGTACATGATTCTTGAGTCAATGAACCACAGCGCACGTCTATTTTCTTCAAATAGATTTTAACTTAAGTCGTGTTTACACGGTCGGACATGTATGACTTATTACTGGTAATAAGTGACTTATTACCGGTAATAAGTGATTTATGTCCGACCGTGTTAACACGACTTTTGTAGATAAAATGAATAAACTTGTGTTCACCCGGTCGGACATAAGTCACTTATTACCGGTATTAAGTGACTTATTACAGGTAATAAGTGACTTATGTCCTACCGTGTGAACACGACTTTCAAGACTATATTTTTCGCTAACCTTCCCTCATGTTATGATTTTAGATCCTATAGACCCTATCGAATAAACTCAACCGGAACGGTATACCAATTCAGTATCGAAGTTACGTGATGTTTCTATTGTGATGTGCCCTGTATAATTGTATTTCATGAAATAGGGGAAGTTACCTTTCTAATCATGCAATAGTTTGTTTATTATGACATCACGGGGAAAACCCATATGATTGCAATAACAACATCATTAATAAAAACTATTTATGTCAAAGGGAAAAATCCCCTGAGACAGATTGTGAAATGGACATAATAGTGGGAAAACCCCACAGGAAGTGATGTAAGGTGAAATGTTAATGTCTATTATCCCAGATTTGCTTCAAAACATCATGTTTGCAATAATTCTGGGCAGACCTGTATCGATATGATTGTAATGTGAAAGGATGTAGCTATAGCTCTTAAAAAGAGAGTAAATAATATTAACCAATTAAAATCAGGATACTCAAGAGGTATTACTGAGTGTGGCCAGGGAGATCATGAGTTTCCGACAGTGTTATTTAAAACAGCCTCTGGGCGATGGAGATGGATGGATATTTTCACCGACAAGCTGAAAATATGGTTATTTCAAAGCTACGAAAATGGCCCAAAGTAAGACATGGGTCTACTGCGGATTGTGAAGGACTTTATGGAAAAGGTTACCATTATTATCATCTGGATACAGATCTGACAGGCTGCAATAGCCTTTATTATTGTTACAGTTGATAGTGTTGATCTGGGCTAGCTAGCTAATATGCTTACAGTCCAATTCCTTCAAAGAAATTGCAAACCAGAATTATTTTATGTAGTCAAAGTGCTACTATTTGCCGGTGTTGTCGGAGAAGATCTAGAATACGTCAAAGAACGTACTTCTTCCAAGAAAGGAATATATATTCTTCTGCCGATTTGCTGAAGTCTGGTTAAAAGAGCAACACAACTGTCAAAATAAGTGGGAACAACTGCATCACAGTCCTGCTTCCTGAAGATATTGTGTGAAAGGTGGAAATAGCACCAAGTTTGGAGAAAGCAGCGCAAGGAGTTAAGTTTAGAGAAAGCAGCGCAAGGAGATAACGGCAAGGAGAAAGCAACACCATTTTTGTGTGAGGATTTCATATGCAAGGATATCTATAAACTTAAGTGTACACTGGACTTCGCTGATTTTCGCAGGACAAGTGAATAGGCCCTAAGGATATATTACATCAGTCGTCCAGAACATTGCAAGAACTTTATGATCACCAAGAAGAAGAATACTGGCTAAGTACTAAATAGATAAAGAGAGATTATACAGGGTGAGTAAAAAAAAGTGCAATAGAGGAAAGAATCGACATTTGTGTAAGAACCACGTTGAACTTTCCAACTATTGAAAGTTTCTATAAATGCCACACTCAAGAGTCACCTGTTGTGAAAACATGAAGTCAGTCACATATACCGTTTAATGTTTATGAGTCCTTTTGCTACGATACCCAATTTCATTATTTGTCCACGAGGTACCATGTATTTTGAATGAGAGCACACAATGCACGATAAAGGCACCAGCTCTGAAACTGACTTTACCTTGATAAGGTTGATTTTTGCGTTATTTCAATTTCTTTTTTCTGTTCAAAAACAAATTTTCTAACATTACTTATAAGTCTTTCATACCTCACTCGACTCCAACTCCAGTTTTTTAAATCCTAATATGTCCAACTACTGGATGTTTTTATAATTCACTCCACTTCAATTTGCGTGCATTTCATTTCGACATTTGAAAAAATCCGCCTACAAATGTGTATGTTTTTGATAGAGAATAAACATCTTTAAAGTAAAGGTAAAATGAAAATAACAAATATTATTGTTTCTTTTCCTTAAACAAGACCAAGGACAATAACAATTTGAGGGCTCCATTTTATTTCAATGCCAATGAGGTTAAGAAAATGACAGTTGTTTCTACCTTACACAGAGTGGGCTGATATTCAAATTTTAGACGTTTCTTGGACAAACATTAAAATTGGGCATCGCTATAAAATGGGTCATAAAAACAAAACGGTAAATGCTAATTCCTTGGTTTTTTCACAAAAGGTCACTAATGAATATATCATTTATAAAATGTTTTTGAACCTGAAAGGTTCTAATCGGTTCTTTTCTTTATTGCACTTTTTTGACTCACCCTTTATTTGATTATTGTGTATGTGCATTTGTTGTCATATATTATACCAATCATAACGTGCTTTCAATTAAAAACAATTAAAGATTTTGTCAGCCTAATCAAACAGTGTATTTGTGTTGTGCATTCGTGTGAGTTCGGGTAAAAGGTGATTTTGCCCTTGAGTCAAGCACGACTCGTAACACTATGTCACCGAAATCACGCGTTTGAGTAACGAACCGCGATCGAGTAATCAGCACACAAAGTATATGGCACTCGAAGGCATAGGCCTACCAAAGTAGTGTGATCCGGTAACCAGAGATAACCACTTCAATGCTGAATTGAAGTGGCGACATGTTGGTTCTAAGTTCTAGGTGTCAGAAGGACAGGTCTCCAGTTCGATTCCACGACCATTCATAGCTATCACCTGTTTTATTGTATTCCCAGTGGGCACACCTGACGTTGAAATCACGTTGAAATTTCGACATCCAAATCAATTTCGACGTTGAAATCAGGTTGAAATCACGTTGTATTTGCAAATTGACTTCAACCTGATGGACTTCAACCTAATTCAACCTGATTTTAAACTAGAGGTTAATTGAAATCAGGTTGAAATTTCAATGTTGTATTTCAACTAACCTCTAGATTGAAATCAGGTTGAAATCAGGTTAGGTTGAAACTTCGACGTTGTATCAATGTTGATTCAACGTCGAAATCCTAACCTGTGCCCACCGGGTTATCATGCAGGCCTCAAGGAGGGCAGAATTTGATTTTATATTTGATAGGGTCTATTTGAGGTAAATTACTGATGCCCTGGGAGGGCGTTGCAACATCATAACATGTTTCTATGACGTCATCCTGTCATTCATATGACGTCATTATCAGAAAGGACGATTCCGATTGTAGACAAGCAAGTATCACATCATCACCATAATGCTAGTCGATCTAGCGAAAACGTCCCAGGTGAGCAAAAATTAGTGAAGTGTTGAAGTTAAACTCTTTAATCATTTTTTAACTTATAGTATTGAGCCATTATGTATTATGTTATTGCTTGTTATCCCATTCCAACAAATTGTCATGGTTTTAAAATGTATTTTGATGGTGTTATTTGTTTTTATGACTTCTACGTCTTTTTTAGATATGTATATAAAATTATGTACCGCAGTTATTCTTTAGCGAAATTTTCGTAGCGGCCACTACGTTATCAGTGGACTTCGGGTATATACATAAATGCGCTTTTATAAATGCGCACGTGACACCTACAAGTCGCCATACCGTGTTCAACGATGTAAGGTACCCGGATGTACACAAATTCCACACGCAAAAGTATAGGCGAAAATGACAGGCTACAAGGCAAATTGTTTTTGCAAATAGTGGCATTGATTGCAAAGGGCAAAATAATTTGTCCCGAAACATAAACTCTTTATTTGGATAAAAATCACCAAAATCTGTAAATAATTTGCAATTAAATAATTTGTAATAAAAACAATTTTTTTTAAATGTTTGTACATGGGGGGACGGGTGTTGTACAATAATCATGATCCTTCGATATCCATGATTTATCCTTGCAAATTTATAGCATCGAACCTCCAGCCAATGTTCCTTGACAGTGCTAGCCACGAAACAAGGTCACAACTGTAGCCACTCCTCAATGGTCGTCATTTCAGTGATTGACAGTGATGTAATGCAAATGGCGCTGGCCATCTGGTCACGTGCGCATTTATAAAAGCGCATTTATACATATAACCGAAGTCTACTGGTTATTTTCACGTTACAATTCAACTACCACTGGTGCATTTGGATTTGGGTTATTGAAATATGTTTCGTCCCTCGGAGGGGACGATAAGTCGTCGACGAGTATGATGGTGTTAAACCTAATTGCCTCAATACTCAGGGTACTAAACCTAACACTATCTCTAGCCCTAATCATGAAGTCTAATCTTAATCCTAATTAATTAACCCCAAGTATTAACCCTAAGCCTATCTACTGTTCTATTTCAGTCTGGCTATTCAAATTTTGCAGGCGGTGAGCCTAATAATGCCGGTAATGAAGACTGTGTTCAGTTATGGTCAAGTGGGCAATGGAATGATTTGAGTTGTGCCACGCTAAATGGGTATATCTGCAAAATGAAACGAAGTAAATATTTCGGTGTCTGGCTGTTTGTTTGTTTGTTTCTTTGTTTGTTTTGGTTTTATTTGTTCACTTTAGTCTGGTTATACAAATTATGGACCCGGTGAGCCCAATGATAGTGGTGGCGTTGAAGATTGCGTGCAGTTATACAACACTGGACTCTGGAACGATTTGAGCTGTACGGGTTTAAACGGGTATATCTGCAAAATGAAACGAAGTAAATATATCCCTGTATTTGACTATTTGCTTGTTTGTTTGTTTGCTTTGTTTTTGTCTTTATTTGTAACTTTAGTTTGGTTATTCAAATTTTGGAGCCAGTGAATCCAATAATCAAGGTAATGGAGGGCGATGATCGGCTTGATGTGTTATGATGAAGATTCAATAAGGGGCAAGTTGGCAAGCCGAGAGGGGGCAAGCGATTTTTGGCACATATTCAAGGGGCGCCTTTTAAATAAAACGCTCTAAAATGGTATAGGAAAACAGTACAAAACGCTTAAAATGCAAATTTGGATCCCAAAAGTTTAGCATGTGCAAAGGGAGGGGTAAGCGATTTTTGGCGGGCCGAGAGGGGGCAAGCGATTTCTGAAGGGCCCCTCCAGGGGCTCATAATTATTGCACAGCCCGTAAGTACAGTGTTACGAGCATCGCAAACTCAAATTCTTAGATTTTGTCACAAATGCAGCACCTAAAACCTTGATTTTTGTATGGTATACAAACACAAAAAATATTTTAAAACGTTATAAACATGTTGTAAAAATTATGACTTTATGTCAAAATTACTCTGTTGACCTACAAACACAGATAATTTGGCTGATTCCATTTAGGTGTAAGTTGGGACGTATATAAACATAAATATGCCAAAATCAGGTTTGAAAAAAAATAACCAATTTCATATTATAAGATCGTACATGGCTTTGAGACGGAATCAATTTCCTTTGCTCTTTCAGTTTACGGCAGTACGTTTAGGGTCGGGGTTAGGATTAGGGTTACGGTTATGGTTAGTTTCGGGGTTAGTGTTAGTGTTAGGGTTAACCGTGTCAAGTAAGTACAGTGTCGTACAAATAGAGGGTGTCGGACGAATCAACTTCAGTGTTTCATTTACATACAGTTGTATCATTTATAAAGGCACTGTGTCTTATTCTGATGAAACTTTTTGTTTCCTTTCTTTTGATTGACAAGCTCATTTCTGGATTGAGTCTGCGCAGTATATAGGAAAGGAGGGGACAACCTTATCAGTGACAGTTCATCGAGATGGACTCATCTCAAACCAGGATCAAATATGTAAGTTTATCATTAAATATAAAAGAAATTGATAACCTGGATCAGGTCATAGAAAAAGGTAGATCCGACCCTGATATTCTACGTGCATGACGTAGATATATTAGAGAGATTGCGATGTTACATACGTGATGCGTAGCACGTACGTTGGCCCGTGCATTTATACGACGTTGAAAACGGTGTTAAATATATTTGCTAGTCTCGATTCCAAACTGGATTGTGCTCATTCGTCACGAAGGAAAACAAGGCGGCTGGAACAAACATTGTAATATTTGATCTGGTCAAAAGAGGGCATAGTGTTTGAAATTTAATGTATTTAATTATATTTTTGAGCTCCCCAAAATATTATAGTTGCCCAAAAACATATATTTTGGTGGATTAAGGACCACTACATCCATATATCATGACTTTACTTTCAAAATGAGACTTTTTCGTGCTGAAAATTAGGCGCGTTGCATGAACTTCGACATGTCGTAAAATTAGCATATTTAAACGTAACACGTGCATTTTATACGACGTTGATGTCCAAAATGTGAAATCGCAATGTCATTTTTATATGGAAAGTATCACACACATCTCAATGGACAATCTCTACGTGTGAACATCGCGTATAAATGAAGTCAGTTTTTTAACACATCGCTGTAGCTTATTATAATGATTTGTTACGAACAAAAAGGATCATAATAATAATTAGACTTTCCTTCGTATGTTCATTATCCTTGACTGTTTTTAACATATTGTGAAATGAACAAATTCTGTGCATTTTCAACGATGTATCTACGTTAATTTCGCACGTGCAAAATCTTAAAGACTGGTTAAATACGCGACCTTGCTTCGATAAAAAAAAAAAAAAAAGCGCAGTGATTTATAGTGCGCTACGCACAGGCACAACGCCTAGACGTTGATCCACAAGCCTCAGCACACTTTACAGGAGAGTGGTTTTGAATAGATCGACGAGCGTCTAATCACTGTATTTCTTTTCAATGTCCTTACAGCTTTGACAACCACTGATGTGACCGCCGGAATAGGAGCAGACTATACTGCAGCAACTGTAACTGTAGATTTTGCACCAGGAGAGTCAGTAGCGACTGCTACATACCCACTTAATTCAGACACGACCATAGAAGACTTGGAGTGGTTCACTCTGACACTTGCCCTGAGTGGACCCACTGCTGCTGGAACACTCCCGGGTATATATGGAACGGTAGAGTCGCCATCTACCTCTACGGTGTTTATCGTTGACTGTACTGGTAAGGGCGGTAACAACACTGCGATTTAAGGAAATACACCTTTTGGTATTGTTTTTTTGGTCATGTTGGTAGTTTGCGTCACAATTATTAATGCAATTTTGTTTGACTAAGGTTTTAATTGTAAACATGGGTGGATTAATCTTTCCTGTCTAATCATTATGTTTTGATACTTGTAGAGTACACAATAGTAATAAATTTTCCTATACTTTGCGTACAAAATGGCCTCTATTCAAATGGCTCTACCTACCTTACGAAGCGACTCAATTTTTCAAAGTAATGTTTTCCTGACAGTCAAACAAACAAGCAAGTAAACCAACTAACTTAAATATATTTGTGACCATTGAATTTTCGCGCTACTGGACCACAAATACAATACACTTTTTTCACCCAATTTTTAAAATAGAAGCACTTTTACCTAGAAGCTGTCGGTTTGAGAAATACATGAAAAATCTGAATAAAAGCCCAGAATCTTTCCCAATCTTGGTAGATGCTTAGATTCAAGCCTACATTTATTATCTGGCACAAATTTTTCCCAAAATCTGCACAATTTTTTGTTTGTTTTTAATATTGATTTATATTTATTGATTTGTAAAAAATGAAACAATTGAAATGTAAAAACACCGCAGATCAGGACGAGAGCCCCCAAGATACATTATTTGTTGATGTGAAATCTATATACAGTTTCCTCTTGTATTAGTATATTGATCCACGTGTATTCTGGTTATTGGTGTCTAATGTTATTACCTACTTAATGCTACAGTGGCGATTAAGCATCATTACTTGATCTTGTGTTCCACGGTATGATATAATTATAAACACGTGGATAAAAATTCCCACTACTTTAAGTGGCCATAACTTTAAGCGCAGACAAATAAAGGAGTATTTCGTGATCGTAGCATTATCTTTTTATGACACTTTTCAGTAGATATCCACAACAAAATTTCCAAAATGTCAGTTTGTTCCAGTTATGCATGATTATGTGTATTACTCTGCTCCATATGCCACTGTTGTAATTTCGTTCTAGTTTATCATAACGTAATTTAAATTAGGCGGTATTTTTGCAAAACAAATTAATCTGCAAGCAATTGTTTGTACATAACATTTGCAGCCAGAGGTTTCTAGTGGTATAAAAATCTCATTTTTTTGAGAAAAGTGGTTGGTTGAGGCTGTAGATCACGAATGCCCTTTTTAACGGCAATAAAACTTACATGAACGGGTGCAGAAATGACCTTTTCGGTAAATCCCGTAAAGCTTTGCGAGTACACCTGAGAACTCGTCATTTTACGTCACGCCGATCTACGCCGATGCGCACATCGTTTATCGAACATCGCTACTGCGCACTGCAAGTCGGCGTGACGTAAAATGACGAGTTCCCAGGGGTACTCACAAAGGCTTATGGGATTTACCGAAAAAGTCAATTTTTAAGCTGCAATATGATACCTCAAAATAAAGATGAATGAATAAACGTAACCTGGTGCAATTTGAACCGATCACGCGGTGTAAAATCGCATAACCTAACCTGCTCCACAAACCTGAAGTGAGCGGCGATCAGCGTGTGTTATCGATCGAACAAAGCCCGCCTTGATTGTTGTCTTTTTCAAGTTGGAGAGCGTTATGCATGGTTGACACTCTTTTAAACGTGTCTGTTTTACATGACGCTGCAATTTTTTGAATCACATCATATTTCATGCAATAGTTAATTTCTTGAAATCCGATATTTCGATTTACTCAAGTGTGGTATCATATTGCAGCTAACAACATTGTCCAAACGTTCATTATACAGTGCGTAAAATAATTAAGTTGCCAGTTATGTTCATCCCTGTATATCCTAAACAAAGACAAATATGTCAAACTTAAAACAAGCAGTCCGTACATGTATCCTTTAGCTCTGATTTAAGACCTCATTTATTGCAATTGGTTGGGAATTAAAGAAACGGTGATATAAAATCTAAGGAATGAACCAAATCAAAAGTTGAACTTTTATGTTCTAATCGGTGAAAGCACGACGCTCGTTTTAATGTACTGCGCTAGTTCTCTTGTTCGAAAATGATGTGTGTACAAATCAATAGGGCATGCAATGGTGTAAACTGCAACCTTTGAATTTGCATCTTCCTTGGGTTTTTGGCTCATCGCGTCTCTATTTTTGAACGATTTCAACGAATGAGGTCTTAAATCCGAGCTAAAATAATATATGCAGCTATATATTAACTGCTGGTTTCAAATTATGACAAATCTGTCGTTGTTTAGGATATGCAGGGGGGTAACATAACCGGTACCTTAATTCGTTTGCGAACTGAACAGTGTATTGCTTATAATTAATTGTGCTCAAAGATGCTTCTTAAACTAGTGGGGACATTTTTTTAATTTATTTTGAGGTGTTTATATTGTGCATATATTGTGAGGTGTTTATAATGAGCATGTACCTCACATATTCTGAATCACGGAAAGTCGATAATTTAGTGGTTACCGCGTCTGCCTAGCACGCAGAAGGTCGCGGGTTTGAATTCCGTGTCGGAGCATTATGTCATTTTTATCTGTAATTTACCTAAGACGTTTTCTTTTGAACCCAACAGCTACATTTTGGATAGAAGAAGTAGAATACATCGGAAAAGAGAATGACGTCGTTGTCGTGACCGTTCACAGAGATGGCAATGTTGCTAATACTGATGATATAAGTACGTATGAATACCGTACTCTATGATTACCCTTTCCCTGTGCGATTTAGTATGCATAATAGATAGAAAACCTGCATAAACGAGAATAATCTTGGAATAAGCCTTGAATGCTCTTGCAATACGTTCAAACAAACAATACAAACAAAGTACGTAGAAGATAATGACTTTAAACTGTACTGGAAGAAGGACTCATGTGCCAAAATACCAGTTTTGAGAACATTGGTGTGCAGTTTCTGATATTTTTCAGCCGACCAGAATTAGGTTCATTATTTGTATCATTTGGTGGAGTAATCATGGTAATTTCTGTGGTACCAATCTTTTTCTTTATACCTAACAAACAAGACCTTGTCACTTATGGATACCTATAATAATCGACGTCTTGCACTTTTTACCCTGATACCCTTTTAATGTATATCACGCCCAGCTGTTGATATAAGTTTCAGCACACTTGATATTTAAAACCATTTAAGGGGGTACTACACCCATTGATTTTTTTTTTTTTTTTTTTGCATTTTGTGAAGAAATTACAAAAAAATTGGACAAAGTGGTATGCAAAATGAAGGGGCAAATCTTCTCGTTTTATTGGTGGCATCGGTATCAACGTAGCTTACATGCTTTTAAAAGTAGAAGCCAAAAGGTGGTACATCACTGATGATTTAAATTCACTTCATTTTGGAAAGCTTAATATCAACGGATTTCGTTAAAATTTTGGATATGTGTTGCTAACACGTTAGGGAAATAAAGTTGATATGTAAAATGGGAATAAGTGGTTCCTGATTTCTTTTATGACTTCATGAACTTGGTGCCCCACAACTATCAAAAAAGGAACTGGTTAAAATGCTTCTATTTTCAATGTTGAGCTATATTTTGTATTTTTAACTTGCGACATTATTTCACTGAAACTTAATTAAGCCATAGGTAACAGGTTACCACAACCATACTACAGCAATGTTGAAAAAAATTGTATTTCTTGTCACCTATACCACCATATTGGGTAGTTTTCCGTAAGCTTAGCTTTTGTGATTTTGGTAACTATTTTATATTTATTTGTGAAATCCATCTCAACTAGGCATTCTAAATTGTACTCACCATTTACATCCCAAGGTATATTAGTATATCCACCTTGCACTTCTCAATATATATCCAGTTAAAGACAGAATATCAAAATTATTCCTCATTATGATACATTTTGTATCACAGACTCTCACACGTGTATTCAAAATTGATGCTTAAATTTGACCTGAACCAATTGACCTATAACCTGACATACGGTGACCTAATAGCCTTTTCTTCTCCTAACAACACATCAATAACAACATCAATATCAAATTGACTAATGACTATGCATCTATTGTGTAAGTGTTTATTTAATTTATTCAGTGTTATATATTTTGCAAGCACCACTAGATTTTCTATAGAGAGTATAACAAAGGATTTAATGTATTCTATTCATGTACCCTACTTGAACATGTTGAAAAGAATAAATTATGGTTTGTTATGAAACACGCATCTGAGTTACCAGGATACGGTAAACAAAAAATATATAGGGCTAAAATGACTTACTATACAATGGTTTAAAAACACCTTTTTTATTTATTTAAAAAAACCATTTTATTTCACATGATCCGTGCATATATCGCCTTGCTATAAATGAAAAAAATATTTTTTTAGACCAATCAAACCAATATATGGGTGTAGTACGCCCTTAACAACAACTCATGGACTTTTCAGCTTAGTTACCATTCTTCAATATCTTAACAGCTTTAACAGCAACAGATGTGACCGCAGTCTACGGGACTGACTATACGTCACCTAATGGAGCAATAGAAACAGTCAACTTTGCCGCTGCTGCCACGAGTGCTACTGTTACCTACACGATACTGACAGATACCGAGGTAGAAGATTTAGAAACGTTTACATTGGATTTGGCCTTGAGCGGGACAACGGCTGCGAATATGTTTGCAACGGTTGTAGCACCAAGCACTTCGACGGTTCAGATCACCGACTGTACTGGTAAGTCTAGCTTGTAGTCGCCTTCGCGCGACGATTAATCCGATACAAAGGTTTGGGTTATTTTAACATGAACTAAAACACTCAATTAAGTTACACATGATCAGAAGATTATCCTTGATAATACTCTTGTCTGGGTTTGATGATGTCATCACTTTTCCTTGTTACCAGACAAACTGGGCACATTTTTGACCACGTCATAAATAAGCGGCAACGACGGACTTAGTGAAATCATCAAAATCAGACAAGAGAATAACTTCTATACTTTCAAACAAGGTCCTGACATTTCCTCATTTGCATAGCAGACTAACCAATCCATTGCGATTCTTGTAGACATTGGGGCTCAGGCAAGGTTCTCAGGTAGAGTCCGACGCCGCAATATTCAATTCAATTCTTAATTTCCGAATTTATTCTTGTTAGCATTAAATTTGTATTGCCCCGCGGCCCGGGCACTAAAAACCATGAATTTGTTACTTTAAAAACACTGATAATAAAAACAAACAGGGATCCACTCTTGTAAATATTAAATTGGGATAGAAATTACTCTCAAATAAATAAACGTTGGAAATTGAGATATCGGCCTTTAAAAATATTATTGACAGTTTTAGTTGAGTAGGAATTACCTTGAAAAATGTCTCAAAAATACAAGATGCCATTTATATTCCGGTCTGAAACTATCAGACAACAAACCCAAATTGTGAAAAAATCACCCGAGCAGATTTTTGGCTACATCTCCATTTACGATCCTGCCCAAAAGTGTCTGCTTTTGACATGACACGTCACATTTGTTCCTTTACTAATGTAAACGTACTCTTGTGGCTTTCTATCGTATCTCTTTGAACTCCGCGGACTCCTAGAGGAAGTACTTTATATTATTGCAAAATGGATCTAGGTGATTAAATTGAATATATGAATACAAAACCCACCCAAGTCCATACGTTGGCTAAATTGAGTTGAGCATGGGAAATTGTTGCTATACATAGGCCTGTCATATATATGAAAGAACAACTCAAATTCATCCTCTGTGTCTATTGAGCATGTGAAAAATAGCATGTATAAAAGAACCACCCAATTCCATGATTTGAGTTTTGTAACACATTGATTGAAATCCAGTATGTATAAAAGTCCACTTGTAACACATTCATTGCTAGAGAGTGACTTTTGGAAAAAAAAATGGGTTTAATAAAGGAAAGTGTGTGGTTTATATTACATGGCAGAATGCTTATCAACATTATACACACCTGTGTGCTTTATTTTGTATTATCTTACTAGTGGTAATCTCATTCTAACATTGTTGTCTTTGTATATGATTAAAAAAAACCACCCAAGTCCAAAATTTAAAATGAACCCCACGAAGTCCCTGAAATGCTAATCGTCATACCTAATACAGGTTAATCCACTCATTTGCACGTAAAACTTACCATATTAACCAGGTAAATCTAACTTAAGGAATTAAAATGATACACAGGTTTTTCTCTCAAAATCACTTCCCATGGACTTGGGTGGGTTTTGTATTCATGTATTCAATTGAACAACCTAAAACAGTTCATAAAAGTTACGTAATCAGTCGATACCGCGGACATTTCTTCACTCCTAATCCATCGAAATCCGTAATAGGTTTGCGTTGTTAACAGAAAACTAGTAAATTGAGCGCTCTCTCAAAAAATATATGCTCTATGCTTTCAAGTTTCATAATTTGTATTAATTCGTGAATATATGTGCGTTATCAAATGATTAATGTAAGGAGTGACGTCGAAAATATGTCATAATGTTTGTTTCAATTTTTGAACAGCAACCTTTTGGATAGAAGAAGTTCTTTATATTGGAAAAGAGAACGTCAACTTAGAGGTGACAGTACATCGGGATGGAAATCTGCAGGGTACAGATGTAGTCAGTAAGTATTCACTATTCTCAGTCAGTAACATTGAATTGATTAATCCATATTAAACAATTCATTGTTGCCAGCACTGGTGGTTGCCAGTGTTCTTCCTATACTTTTAAATAAGAAAGATGTAAATGTGTATGTGTCAATATGGCAAGAAAGAATAACAGTCTTTTTTCCATTTACTACATTACAATGTTTACAAAAGCTACTTAAATTTTGCAGTTTTAACAGCAACTGACGTAACTGCTGCGTACGGTATGGACTACTCGTCGCCCAATGCAGCGGCAGAAACTCTCAACTTTGGTGTTGGTGATACAACTGCTGTGGTCACTTACACGATAAGTTCAGATACAGATATTGAAGATATAGAAATATTCACACTGGATCTGACATTAAGTGGGGCAACTGCTACAAATATGTTTGCAAGCTTAGCATCACCAATCTCGTCTACAGTTTATATAATGGACTGTACAGGTAATGGTTTTACATCATCATCATCTTCATCTCGTCTTCATCTTGATCTTGATATTCACCTTAACCATGTTAACCTTTTTCTTCTTCATCTTCTTCTTCATTATCTCCTTTTTCATTTTCCTATTATTATTCTGCTTTTATCTTCTTCTCTTACACCATAAAGATACTTCATCTTCACCTTCTTCTTCATCGTCTTCGTCTTCTTTACTTTCTTATTATTATTCTGCGTTTTCTTCTTCTCTTACGCAATAAAGAAACACAAGACATATCATCTACCTCTTTCTTGATCTGCATCTATATCTTCACCTTATATTCTTCTTTATCTTCTTCATCCTAAATATATTCTGTGTTTTCTTCTTCCCTTACACAATAAAGAAACATACAAGACATATCATCTAGTACATATTATTTCATCTTCATCTTCACCTTCTTCTTCATCGTCTTTTTCTTCATTTTCTTAATATATTCTGCTTTTTCTTCTTCTCTTACACAATAAAGAAACATACAAAACATATCATCTACATCTTTCTTCATCTTCATCTTCGCCTTCTTCTTCATCATCTTCTTCATTTTCTCAATACATTCTACTTTTTCTTCTCTTACACAATAAAGAAACATACAAAACATATCATCTACATCTTTATCTTTATCGTTACCTTAACATTCTTTTTCTTCATCTTCTTCTTCATCGACTTCTTCGTTTTCTTATTATATTCTGCTTTTTCGTCTTCACTTACACAATAAAGAAACATACAAGACATATTATCTAAATCTTTATCTTCATCTTCACCTTAACATTCCTTAACTTAACTTAACTTAACTAACAAAATTTTTAATGCGCCTTTTCCAGTGGCTACAAAGCGCAACAAGCATATTAAAAAGAACAGCAAACATGATCAAATACAGAAAACAAAGGCAACAATATTATGGAAAAAGATATGTCTTGAGCATAGTTTTGAATTATTCAAGAGTAGCAGCATTTCTGATATGAACCGGTAAGGTGTTTCACAAACGTGGAGCTGCCACTGAAAAGGCTCTATCACCAGCACCCTTCTTGGAACGAGGCGCAAAGAAGGAAATACTATCTGCCAAGCTGGTTTTCATTGCCCTCTGGGATGATCTTTTCACAGTGAGGCAGTTAGTTATGTACTGGGTAGATAGTCCATTCAGAGATTTAAACACATAAAGCAGCGTCTTGTATACAATTCTTTCGCTGACAGGGAGCCAATGAAGTTGGCACAAGAGAGGGGTACATGCTCAAATGTTGGTTTGAGACATTAAACGTGCACACTTATTTTGAAAATTCTGCAAACGATTTAGATCTTTCTTAGATATACCATTAAGTAACACATTGCAATAATCAAGACGTGATATAATAATAGCTCTAACAGTATTATGGCAAGTATCATAATCAATGTATGGGCGAATTCTGTAGATGTTTCTTATCAGCCAGTTGATAGACTTATATACATAAGTGAGTTACATGATCAGACATACACGAAAACAACCCCAAGGTTCCAAACAGACATAGACGGAAATATATCAACACCATCCAGAAGAAGACTGGTGTTTTCCAATCTCTTCTGATGATGCAGAGAAGAAGCGATGAAAAACCCCGTCTTGTCTTGGTTCAACCTGAGTTTGTTCTCAATCATCCAATGCTGAATTCCTCTTCTTCATCTTCGTCTTCATTGTCTTCATATTTTTAATATTCTGATTTTCTTCTGTTACACAATACACAATAAAGAAACATACAATACATATCATCTACATCTTTCTTCATCTTCATCTTCATCGTTTTCTTCGCCATCGTCTTCTTTGTTTTCTTGTTCTAAACGGTACATCAGCATACAAAATATGTTATAATCATCATCAAACCACATTATTCATGACTATTATTTTATTTCTACAGCTGTCTTTTGGATAGAAGAAGCACAGTATATAGGAAAGGAAAATACCGACGTGGTAGTGACGGTACACCGGCAAGGCAACCTTGCAAACACCGACCAGATAAGTGAGTTATTCTTACAATGGGTTATTCCAATTAAATCCACACTACCCCTGCGGATGATTTTTGAAATATCTAACACAGAGGGAGTTTTTCAAATGTAATTGGTCAGGGTTAATCATTTTGAAACCCATACTCCCCTCCCCCGGCATTATGGCTTTACCTATATCTTCCACAGCTGGAGTGAGTATTTCAAATGGAAGTTACCAAATTGTTTATTATATTCAAAATTAATACTCCCTCTGTGGAATATTTTAGCTATATCTTCCACAGGAATAGTGTGGATTTTAAATGGAATAGCCCAATTGTCTCATCTCACAGAAAAAAAACAAAAGTATCAAAATATCTCGTTGTTATTTCCTTTAATTGATGCTTCGAAACCATGGAGACCTAAAACCCGTATCAATATTATAATCACCATGTTATTGCTTGCTTGAAGTATTTGCTGCTCATAGTAGTGGAGACTTTATGTTTGGTGTGGTACTGTCATGACTGTGGTTGGCTATATTATGTATTCACAAATTACCCAATCCTTTACTCTCCTTGCAGCTCTAACAGCCACTGATGTCCCCGCTGTATACAATATGGACTACACATCACCGACCAGCGCTGCCGCGGAACTTTTAACTTTTCAAATTGGTGACACTACTACTAGCGTCATTTTTACAATTAATCCAGATACGTTGATTGAAGATATAGAATGGTTTGTACTGGATTTGACATTGAGTGGGGCAACATCCACTGATATGTTTGCCAGCTTGGCTTCGCCAAGCACTTCTACTGTTTTTATAATTGACTGCACAGGTAAGATAGATGTATTTCGGTTGATTTAGGAGGCAGATCAATTATAGTTATAACCTTCAATTTGTATATGGAAACTAATTAAAATCATATCTTTTTTTTTTTCAAACATAAAAATGCGTAAAAGATATGCTGATGCTATGTTGAAATAACTGTATTCGACATAAATACGATTTATGTTTCTCTTCATTAGAGTGTTATTATTCCTGACATTGACCCGGGGGGACACATGAAAACATTTTGGTGGGTATGTTCCTCCGGAATTTGGAGGTGGGGTCTTTGGGAGCTAACGGCATACCGGTAAAAGGAGGTCTTTTGGAGCTGTAAACAAGTATAATGGGGGCTATTGGGGCTGCGAACAGTCAAAATTAAGGGTCTTTCTTGGCTTTCTGGTTAAAAATCGCCTGAAAAAACTTTTTAAAGCTGAAATTATCAAAATCAAGGGTCTTTCAGAACTCTATTTTGGTCAAATATAGGGGGTCTGTCGGAGCTGCGAAATCCAAAAAGGGTGGTCTTTCCGGGGAGCATACCCGTATGGTCATATGACATTGATCTGCAAAATAGTGCAAAATTATCATTCCTGACATTGACCTACAAAACGAATTTATATTGACCATTCATACATGAGGATATTTGTTTAAAAAAATCACATATCGTTGTGTTTTACCGACAGCTGTGTTTTGGATTGAGGAGGCTCAATACATCGTAAAGGAAAATACCAACCTAGTGGTGACAATACACCGAGAAGGGAATGTTGACAATGCTGATACACTAAGTAAGACATTGTGGAATAAAGTCGTCGCTGATTTAGCATTATTGGCGAAAACAAAAAAACACATAATTTATCTTGAGAAAAACGCATTTGTGCCGATTTTTGAAGGCTTCTTGAAGAGCGCTCAAATAAAATATAACTATTATATTTTAAAGAAGATGTTTTAATAAGCCAGTATGCCAAATCAAATGAAAAGTGAATCCCTATGTTTCTATACGTCACATGACACGCCAGCATGTCAAAACTCCAGTTGTACTCCGTAGCTATGATGACGTAAACATGATTGCAGTATGTCACAAAACGAACTTTTCATACAGTACTGCGTGATGGCGATATATAAAACAGTGGCGTACCGTGGGGGCCCCAACCCGGGGGCTGAAGAAAATTCAATTTTGCCGCCCCTTCCTCAACAGCCCGAAAAGGTTGACCCAATTTTTTTCTCGGTCGTTTGAAAAAGTGAAGAGCAAAAAAAAAAAGGGTTTCAGGCGCTAGCGCCCTAAAAGCAACACATTTTGATGTATAGTACCATTTTTCAAATTTTTCCGCCCTTTTTTATTTACTAATTCTTTTTGTCGCCCTTCGTTTTTGCAGCCCCTGTTTTTGCCGCCCCTTCTTCTTCCGCCGCCCCTTCATTTTGGCCGCCCCCTGCTTTTACCCCGGGGGCTGGCGTCCCCAAAGCCCCCCCCCCCAATACGCACATGTAAAACTCATGGTGTACCACAATAATGAATGCGTTATCTCTGGAAGTAATTCCATTTTGATCTAAAAATAGTATAATAGATTTTATTATAAATGATTTCATTAGAACAAAACCAAAAATTTGACTCACTTTTGACGGTTTCGCCTATCATGGTCGGTAGGCATCATCAGAATGATGGTTGTTGATCCTTACTTCCGGTTGGACGTATACCGACTGAAGAGGGTGTATTATCAGCCAGGAGAGGATCATACACCTGATGAATCTATTTACTGAGTATAATAGAGTTTATTCGGAGATCATGAAAATCAGCCACATATTCAATCTAGAGTCCTTTGACATCGTTAATCAATATTTCAATATAAACAATGTACTTTTTAAAAAGAACATTGTGAAAGGGAGAAATCAGATCACAATACATAAAAGTTAACTTTTCAACCAACTATACTAAGTTATCAGTGGTAATAAATAACGAATTTTTTGAAATTTCATACTTTTGTCAGATGAAAGTTTCAACATTATTTGAAATATTGCTAAAGGATTGGTTAATGGATATTTTCTCCACATTTGTTTCAAAGCTTTGACATCAACTGCCGGAACCGCTATTTTCACCACCGATTACAACTCGCCATCCGGCACAGCGATAGATAATGTAAACTTTGCCGCTAGGGACACGATAGCTACTGTCACATATATGATAAGTTCAGATATTTTAACCGAGGATATAGAGACATTTACTCTGGATCTGGCATTGAGTGGAGCGACAATGACAAATATGTTTGCTACAGTAAATTCACCGAGCTCTTCAATTGTGTATATAATAGATTGCACAGGTAAGTTAGTCAACCAAATTCGTTAGTATCGGTAGAATTCGTTAGTGTTAACATGGTTAAATTTCCATATGTCCTTCATTTTCTTATTAAAACCGACGTATTATGTCGGTAAAAGTCATGCCTGATTTTTAGCGATTTCAATTGTGATATCATTCTTGTAGATCTAAGGTGACACATTATGTTAGTGATAGCCATGCCAGAATTATCAATACAATTGTTTGATTAATTTAAGGAGTATAATGTGATATAATCGCAATAGACCAAACTCTTAAAATGAGATTGTAAATACCCAACATTGGTTGCCGTTGGGCACTCTAGTAAAAACAACATCTTTCTAGTCAAATGCTACCAGCAATCGCGGCAAATTTCTGGCGAATTACTTACATTTTTTAACCTGATTTAGTCGAATTTTACTCGATGTTTGGTTAGATTTGACTGGAATATTATTATGTATTGTTTGGAATCTAGTCACATCGACTAGACAGTTTTAAGTCGTTTTTGCACATTGAGCATGCCAGCGATTTGCTTTTTGCAAAAGTGATTGGGTATAAATAAAATTTTAAGACTGAAATGTGTGATAGGAAGATAAGTATGAGAGAAAAGGAACCAGAGGCATATTGTTTAAAGCTACTAGACGAATTAAACTCTAACTGTTTTCCCTTTTTTCTATGTGCTTTAATGATATAGCTGTGTTCTGGATAGAAGCTAAGCAATGTACAGTGAAGGAAAATACCGACCTGATAGTCACGATACACAGAGTGGGGAATCTGGTTAACACGGATCAACTAAGTACTATAGCTACTAAAATAATATTTACTGATATTTCGTGCAATACTATGTATGCACGGTAGTATTTTTTGTGTGTGATTCATTGTCTATAATAAATTAAACGGTTGTTTTAATTTAACAATTGAAATGCTATTAAATAATAAAACAAGAATTCCCAAATTGATAGAAAAGAAATAATGAAAATTTCAATATGCTAACAATAAAAGAGTAATCTTAGTAAATAAAATCGGCAATATTTTAAGCAAAAACGAAAAAACACAAACGGAGTTACAAACGATACGCATTGAGAGTTGAGAACACTTTGATAAGCAACGAAAAGGTAACAGTCCTATACGACAGACCAAACATTACCGTTTATAATATTACATTTATTTAACCTTTGTTGAAATCTTTCTTAACATACTTCAAACAGCTTTAACTGCGAACGACGGGACTGCAATATACAATACAGATTATACATCACAGACCGGTACACCAGCCGAACCCGTCACCTTTGCTGTTGGTGACACGACTGCTACGGTCACCTACCCGATCAGTTCCGATACCATCATAGAGGACATAGAAACCTTTACTCTAGGGCTTGCATTAACCGGGACAACTGCTATGGGCATGTTTGCTAGAGTCGCATCCCCAAGCTCGGCGACAGTCTACATTATTGACTGCACAGGTAAATTTACATTTAATCGTCTTTGCAGTTTAAATACACGTTTTTTTATCTGTACTTTTGTGTGATTACACCATACCATATACATTATTTTAAATGAGCATTGCTGGTGTCATTTATATTTTTGAATTGTGCAGTACAAAGACCCTTTATTGCTTGAAATGTCGTGGGATAATCAAAACACCCACCTCATGCATGGTGCGGCGGCGGAAGATTGAAAGTATTCAAGGGAAGGTGTAAGGCGTTATCGAACACCATATCGATGGTGTCGATCTAAATTGCCGAAAGCTCAGTGTATTTGTTAATCTAATAGAAACAGGTTACTGGAAATGAAAAGTTCGAAACTCTAATTAACATATAACATGTAACATAATACATAGAACCAAGGATTTCTCACAAGCACATTTTAACATGGAATTGCAATGGAAGCCAGAGAAAAAACGCCGGACATGTGTAACAGATAAATAAAATTGCAATATATGTTATCATTATTTAGCTGCGTTTTGGATAGAAGAGGCGGTATACACAACCAAGGAAAGTAACATTTTGATGGTAACTGTACACAGAGATGGAAACCTGGCCAATTCGGACGAGACGGGTATGTATTCCATTCCGGATATTATAATATAAAGTACAAAACCCTATTAGTTGGAACCCGTTTATTTCCCGGGTCTGACATTCTGATTTTTGCAAAGGTGCTTCACATTCTCCTTAAATTAATTATGAAAATATATAAAGACCAACGAATGAAATTAAGACTGATATTTTAGCATCTACACAAGATTGTTTATGCACAGACTTGTGCTTAAGTGACAGTTATTCTTGGAAAACATGTAAAATAAAGGTCTTTGATTCTTCTTTAAAAAATGGAATTTTAACTTTTATCAGGGGGATGACACTCTATTCACGTGGTTTCTTTTCCAACGCTAAAAGATTACGAATTTTGGTGGTTTGTAAATGAAAAGTGTCCGCACTATCGATTGATTACGTAACTGTTATGAATAATTTATTAGTTTTTCAATGCAATCGCCTCGACCCATTAATAGATATTATCTGTATTTATCAAAGTACTTGGAATAGCAATCTGGTGAGTTCACTGAACTACGCCCAAATACTGATGGAGTTTTAATGGCGCTAATCCTCTCCATACACAGATGAACAAATACAATAGGAGAAGGTCAACACATATGACCTCCTATATGACATGTTATATGAGATGTACAACAACCTGAATATCATAAAGATCAGTGTTCGTTTGTGCATATGAACTGCATATTTACAATACTAAATATTACTCGTTATATATTATGTCAAATATTGGTATTATGACAGCACGGTATATACATTGTATATAAAACGACTAATAGATCCTACTATCATGGCGTCAGGTCATTGGTTCATCATATCCCGTATGTTTCTTAAAATTCATTCATATTTGAGACAAATTTCTGTGCCCATTTTATAGGCGTACAGGTGGATCCGGTTTTGGTCATTTTCATTTCTTTTTGATGAAAGAATTAAGGTTTTCCACTGCACGGAGGCCACTATGTGATACTAATTTAATGCTATTTGTAAATGAATGCGGATTCCCGGTTGTTGTTTTTCCACAGTGTGACAACTGTCCACCCATCCAGACAACATCATCACATAATAAAACGTCTGTATTTTTACGATGAGTAAATATTAAACTGAACTTTGCCTTGGAACATTGTGTAAGACGGTGTAAGATTTTGTGGACGCCCTCAACATTATTATCCTCTTTGTATCCGTAAATGACATGGCATAGACTGTGTGAATTCTATGAAGACTAGGGGCCTACTAGGGGTCATATCCATGGACACAAGTAACGATAATTGACAACACGATACGCGACTGTATTTAGGGAGGCTAACCACTAATAATTAATAATGCCGGGTAGGGCCTACTCCTGGGCGACTCGTGTGGGCAAGGACGCTTAGGACGGTGACCAAATGAGTCTCAAATTTCACCGGGGAGGGGCACTCAAGTATGATAATGTAGGCCTATACGCATGTGTGGCCAACTTTTTAAACACCCCCTAAAACGAGGTTTTACCCTACCAGCAAATTTAGGATCAATAGGCCTAAGCTAACTTAATACACTAAAGGAAGTTTTGGATGAGAAAACGGACATTTTGATGAGAAACGGCCAAAATGGTGAGAATTTAAATTTTCTCATTCTTTTGGATGAGAAACTTCCTGGTGTGTGTGTCAATCATTATTGTCTTATTAAAATCCGGGACTTTGGTTGACCTGTGCTAGACTCCAGCACATGTTAATGACGCAAAGACAGTTGTGGTAACACCATGGTCGCAGACCTGCAAAAAAGCTCAAAAACAGATAGTAATGAAACCAGTTTTTATTTTCCTTGCTCTAGCGAGTTCACAGAGAAGGTGTTTCTAGTACAATGCAGCGTCGGACTCTAGCTGAGAGCGTAGCCTGAGTCCAAACGGACTCCAAGAAGGGCTCTCCATACACAAATGAACAAACACAAAGGAAAGTAGTCTCCTCCGTGACCAGCTTGATTTCGATGGAGCGAAACCAAATTGGCTGCAGAGGAGACGGGTAATTTTGCCATGCAAATGAGGTGAGTGCCCTCTCAAGAATAACTACTCTCTGCTTTTATTCTCAGTTACGTACTAGTATTCTCTTCTCATTGAATAGTTTTGACAGCGGTTATCGGCAGTGCTGTGTATGGCATGGACTATACGTCACAATCCAATATGGTGGCAGAAACCCTCAACTTTGCTGTTGGTGACACCACAGCTACGGTCACGTACACCATCAATTCAGATACGCTGATTGAAGATATAGAAACGTTCGTATTGGATTTAGCATTGAGTGGGACGACGGCTATGAATATGTTTGCTACAGTGACATCGCCTGCCACATCTATTGTTTATATTACGGACTGTACAGGTAAGATTAGTCGATGGATTCAAATTCGGTAACCGATCATAGATATCTATTTTGATGAAGATCGTGTGAAACATTTTAAGTGATGTAAATAGGGATTTTATACTACGAAGAAAACACATATATGAAGGTTCATCAAAACAGGGTTTTTTAAACAATTGTAGTAAAAACGTATCACTCCGTAACCGAAATAAGTCAAAAAACAAAGATACTTGTGGTAAGAAAGTTTTATTCTTTATATTATTTACTCTATACAAAGAAGATAGAAAACGCACTAACCAGTTGTGACGTTACTCTGTTTAATTTTCCCATCGTTCATGTTCTTTGTAATTAAAGTGTGGGGATTGTGTTGATGTTAGCGATGTGAATTCACTCACATGCACTAATTAAGTTAACCTGTGTTTATCCCACAGCCGTATTTTGGATACAAAATGCAATATATACAACAAAGGAAAATGTTAACTTAGTGGTCACAGTACATCGAGATGGTAACCTTGGCAATACAGATGAGTTAAGTAAGTATATTGATACTTGACATTAGAAATTTACTGGTTTTTCAAATGGGTGGGTATTTGGGGAGGCTTGCCTATTATAATATTTGTTAAGGTTCTTGAATTACAGTTTATAGAACCCATACCGTTCCTCATTTGTGCCAGCTTTAACTTTTATCTCAATATTTGAGTGCAAACACCGCGAAGTCTTGCTCCCCCCAACCCGCCTTAATGTTACTGATGGTTAATTCTCACAGCTTTAACTGTCACTGACGTGAGTGCCATTTACGGAGCAGACTACACATCACTGTCAAACACAATGGCAGAACCTGTCAACTTTGCAGCTGGTGACACAAGTGCAACTGTCACTTACACAATTAGTGAAGATACCTTCATTGAGGATGTGGAAAGATTCACTCTGGATCTGACACTAACTGGAACAACTGCTACGGATATGTTTGCTACTGTGATATCTCCAAGTTCTACAACTGTCTACATTATGGATTGCACAGGTGAAGTACTGCTTGCCTTTTCAAAAATTTCTTCTTTTTTTAAAATTTTAAATCGTTCCTTCCCATTGAGCACAAGTCGACGCCGATTCCACGTTGACATGTCAACCTGATTGAAAGTATGAAGTTAATAGCTGGTTGAAATATGGTGGTAATGCCGTTGAGAATATTATTGGTCGATATCAGTTGAAAATGCGGACGCACATCGACATCAATATAATATTAATTGGACGTCGATGTGACATAGCTGCAAACTTTCATATCCGACAGCATTCAACGTTTCATCTTTTGAATCGTTTTAGTATTAATATTGTTGTCAATGAGATCGATTTCTACTTCAAAACTTAAAATACGAAGTTAGTAAAAACGGAAATCTTACCAAACATTGTCATTAATTAGAGCCATTTTTGTAGTAACCCATTTCCAATGTTGTCTAACAAATGACGTAAAAGCAAATTTGGGCACATTATCTAAATTCGGATATCCACGGTGAAAGACATAAAGCTGATCGAAATGGACATTTCTTTTGTTTAATATCAGCCAAACACGTGTTTATGATACAGTGTCTCATTACTTGATCACTATACGAGCATTACGGTGATCTAAATATCAGAATGGTTTTATGCATTTTGTTTTGCGGATGCTTTAATGACAAACCTTTTATTTGTTGAAAAGGTGCGCTGATAGCTACCAATGGTCACCAACCAATACAATTGTTTGATTTCTTTTGATTGAAATATCTTCTTGCATTACATACAGCTGTATTTTGGATTGAAGAGGCGCAGTACATAGGGAAAGAAAATGTTGATCTTGTTGTAACGGTACATAGGGATGGAAATCTCTTAAATACGGACCAAACAAGTAAGCAGCAAGTGTGCTTTTTTAATTTTTAATCTATCATTATATGAAGTCCATACACCACCCTATGGAAGACATGGCCGGCCTTAATTTCTCACAAATTTAGGTAACCCCATTTGAAATTCACACTTCCTGTGTGAGAGATTAAGGATGTCTTCCAAAGCGAGTGTATTGATTTCAACTAAAATGACCCATTAAGATATTTATTGTTGTTGTAAAAAATGAGAAACATGTAAGGTCCTAGGAAACATTTTACTTTTAACGAGCAAATCTGTTTGCAAACTTTGTTTTTACGAAAACATAATAACAGAGTATATCACGGTAGACATGAAGACGGTTTTCTGCAAACTTACACCACGAAATGAAAGTATTCTTAGTCGCATGACCATTTTTTTCTTCATTTATTGAATTAAAATGATAGTGCACATCGATTTATGGGTGAGATAGAACTACATTCACATTTATTCTCCTGTTGTCCGGGAAGGTGGAGGTCATTTTTGACCTGATGAAGTATGAAATAATAGCCTAAAGTGGTATCATTGTTTAATATATGGTATATATCGAGTATATATCGGCTTACCATAAAACATTTTGCAATAGCTTTGACAGCTACCAACGGAAATGGCGTCTATGGATTGGACTATTCGTCTAATTCAATGGCAGAAACTGTCACCTTTGGTGTTGGTGACACAACGTCTACTGTAACATACATGATACTACCAGATACTGAGATTGAAGACGTAGAGTCGTTTGCATTGGCCTTAACATTAAGTGGGACAACGGATACCGACATGTTTGCAACAGTGGCATCTCCAAGCTCAACGACGGTTTACATCACAGATTGCACTGGTAGGTCTACGTTTATTGTCTTAGAAAGCATATAATTTATATACAATAAAAGAAACCTTAAAATATCTTCATTAAAATGACAGTATATGCATCGCACAAGAAAGCGACAAAAATAAAATCATGACGAAATTTCAGTTTCCTGACCTGTTGGTTACTCAGAATTAATGAATAAAAAATACTATCGTGAATTATTTGTTTACACGTCATTGTGACTTCCGCATTGGCAAATACCAGATTCCTATAATAGACCACCTCGTTATTATAAGATTTGTGGTCCCTTAAGGTCATATCATACTAGGTAGTGTCTCCACATTCGCTAGCAACGTGTAGTCGCTGCAAGCGTCGGAAAGTTGCCATGAAGTTAACTGGCTTGCGACTTGATTCTCGGGCATGCCAGCGACTTATCGTTTATAGCGTCGCCCTCTATAATCGTCAAAATACTAAAGGGACATTTTTATAGTTACCTAGAGTTCGTCAGTTTGTTGAACTACGAGTCATAATGCAAGTGAGTTATTTAACATTTTTTGGTATTTAACCTAAATAGCTGTCTTTTGGATTGAAGAGGCTACATATTCAGCGAAAGAGAACGTCGTTTTGGTGGTCACTATCCACAGAGTGGGAAACCGCGCCAATACCGATCAGCTAAGTACGGCATAATGTTGTTGGTTGTTGTTTTTGTATATCAATATTTATTTTGTGTTACTAGCCGAGTTTTTTTGCTAAATGTTTTTGTAAAATGGTGTTGTAAAATTATTTTATACTATGTGATCGTAAGATTGACCTATAACCGCGTAAGCCGAAGTCTATTGCCCTATCATTTAATTCCCAATATTCAAGATATTTATTCAAGCTACAAACAGAGGCTACCAATCGGGCCGGGTTTACCCCTTGCTTAAAATACAAGGACAAAAAGGCTGCAGGTATTGGCAAAACCTAAACTTATACAAAAGGTTGTTGTAATAGCCATAATTGCTCTGTTTAATTTTGCCAATTTTAGCAATAAAAGCGATATTTTCGTATTGCAATACAAAAAATATGAGATGAATTTGAGAAATGTTTGCCCCCACCCCCAATTTCAGATTCTCGTGCGTCCTGTCGAGAAAAAAATGGGGATCAACAATTTAACAATTTTATTCCGCATAAAAATATTCTGGGTCTGTCAGCTGGGCGATTTGATCCCCCTGGCTCGAAGGTCCCGGTACGACGCTGATTATAAAAGCTACTGATAAGTTACAATTGGTTGAGAGGTCGTTATTATATCGCACAAAATATAATGTCATAACTTTCTTGTACGATAAAGCATTCTAATGACCAGATTAAACGTTTTTGATCAAAAGCTTTGACGGCAAATGACGTGAGTGCAATTTACGGGACTGACTACTCATCACCGTCTACCACAGCAATAGACAATGTGAATTTTCTAACAAGCGATAGTGCTGTAACTGTCACTTATACCATAAGCAAGGATACCCTAATTGAGGACACAGAAACATTTATTTTAAATCTTGCATTGACTGGAACAACACTAACTGATATGTTTGCCACTATAATATCGCCAAGCTCTTCTACGGTTTATATCAACGACTGTACAGGTAAGTAAACTCGACGTAAAACTGTCGATCCCGCTGTCGATAGTTCATTTAAACAGACATTCCGTTCTATGTTCTAAATTGTAAGATAATCTTATTAATATATTTATATTTTCTTCCGTAAAAATGCATGCCTTTGCATCAGGGCTTGAGATTGGTATTCCAATTTCCTTTCTCACGAAGTAAGGGCTAAGAGTAAAATTGTACAATTGTGTTTGGAAGTGGCATTCTCTACTTTCTCCTTTTCCTTGCTATTTCTTTCCATTTCTTACTTTGTTAAGGGTACTACACCCCTCGATCAATTTGTGTCTATTTTTGCATTTTTCTCAAAAACTAATAACACTGTTACCAGTGTGTTATTAGTTTTGAGAAAATGCAAAATAGTCACACATTTACCACAGGGTGTAGTACCCCTTAAATCAAAGATATCTTGGTCAGCATCCATCTTATTAGCCTACACTGGCTATCCAGGCATTTTATTATAGTGAGCTTGGAACGATCCATGGATTAGCATGTGTCCCTCACGGTCCAACCTGGGTAAACAAACAAACAAACATCATTAGGGTACGTTGTAGATGCTTCAACCTTTGCTGATGGGTACCTTAATAGCGATGCTAACCTTGTCAACAGTGGCTGGTTTAGACGGACATGGATAAACTAAACACCCTACTCCTTTCGAAACTAATTGTAGTAACCATAAGTTCTTGATCAAATTTATTTCAGCTTTATTCTGGATAGAAGAAGTCCAATATGCTGCCAAGGAAAATACCAACCTAGTAGTTACCATACACAGGGATGGTAATCTGGTCAATACGGACGAGATCAGTAAGTAGTAATAACAAAACTTTATCTTACCGGGCCGTCAATTCACAACATAAAAGGCCTGAACATTTGAATATCTCACGCTTTTTACGCCCAAAATATCAACGCCCTGATAAAATCTCTCCGTTAATTTGAAAGATGTGCTGTGTTTTTTAAAACATTGAAAAATAAAATATATAGTTCTTAAAATGTGTTTTATGTGCATAATATCTTTATAAACCAATTATATCTTCATTTCTATAATTATCTTCAGCCTTAACTGCAACAGACGCAAACGCGATCTACGATACTGACTATTCATCGGCATCCACTGCAGTGGTAGAAACTGCTACTTTCGCAGCTGATGACACCACAACGACTGTCACATACACAATAAGTAAAGATACAATCATAGAGGATCTGGAGGCATTTACCCTTGATCTGGCATTGAGTGGGACGACAGTTACCGATATGTTTGCCACCGTTACATCACCCAGTACTACTACGGTTTACATAATCGACTGTACAGGTAATTGTCCAGAGTCGTGTCTTAACATTGAGGAGGTTTTTGTCCAGGTTTCATTTATTTGATAATGCTATTGACATTGGGATTTTCCAGGTGGAATCCATACACCCCCTGTGGAAAACATTACCTTAATCTCCCAGACAGGGAGTATGGATTTCAAATAGGCTAACCAGAATGGGAGACTCCATTTGATTAAGGTCATTATTGTATTTACAATAAGATTAATTTGGTAGTTATTGGTAGTTATTTTCTGTAATTATATACTTATAAACGATCGATTTAAGCGAAATGTTTAAAATGTGTATTAAAGCCTATGCCCAATCCATTTTGGGATCGATACTTTCTGTTGTCAAATTTGTCACTATTCCTAATCTGGAAATTTGCCCGGACTGTTCAACTTTTTTTCCCAATAGCCGTGTTCTGGATAGAAGAAGTGCAGTATATTGGGAAGGAGAGTACTGAGTTAGTGGTTACCGTACACAGACGTGGAAACCTTGGCCACGCAGATGACATAAGTAAGAAATAGTCATTGATCAGCTTCATAAAGTATATTTAGTATACACCTATCCGACTTCGCCATTACTGCGGTGTCCCAGATGTAAAACTGCGGTGTCCCGAGGTCGGGGGTTCCATCCATTATTTACTGTGTGCTATATAGTACATCGCGTTACAAATATGCAATTATTTAATTCACCAATGATGCAGTTATAGAGCGACGTAGAACATATTTGCAAGAGATTAGTGTTAACGAAGTTTGTGCAATTTCTGAAAAGAAATCCGACAGTATAAAACTGCGTGTTCCGTCATTAGTTTTGCAACTTCAGGTGAATAAAACGTATAAAAAGTATGTATATATATTCATGAACTGCATCGCAAAGAAGATTCATTTACTCCGATGAAAGCACCAGCCGAAATTTCCGTTTCCTAGTTGACAGAACTCTACACCCCGAGCGAGGATATGATATATTTTGCGACATTCTCACCCCCTGGACGTCACCCTCTGCAGTGGAACTGGTCATCACAAATTCTGATTGGAATTGCGAATGACTAAGCCACAATATAATCTTGTCGATATTGACGTGTTTACCAGATAAAAAAATTCTATTCAAAGATCCAAACACAAAACAAACTTCATTAATTTGCATTGTTGGTTTCAGCATTGACATCAACCGATGGAACTGCTGTGTACGGTAACGATTATTCGTCACCGACCGGTATGACGGTAGAAACTGCCATCTTTGCTGCTGGTGACACAATTGCTACAGTCAATTACACGTTAAGTGCTGACTGGCTTATTGAAGATTTGGAAACGTTTACGTTGTCACTTGCTTTAAATGGTACCACTGCTACGGATTTGTTTGCTGTCGTGGATTCACCTGCAACAACAACGGTTCATATTATGGATTGTACAAGTAAGTTCACTTTAGACTTGCTACGTCAGAATTGGATAAAAGATTATTCTTATATCACAGTGCAGAGGTTATTAGACTTATTATTATTTATATATTCCAAAACCTATAAAAGGTTGTCTATTTTGCACCCTATATTTGTTTCGTAATCAAAAATGAAAAATATCATCCACGGGCACGAAAAAGTTGTGTTTAAATTGTCATTTATTTTCACTCTGACCTATTTTGATAAATATGTAGTTGTGACAAAATATCCAATCTTTGGAAGGGACACAAAGCCTACATTAATGCTCAAATATACTTATATTAGATAAGTGTGTTTTATATCCATTGCAAAATGAAAAATACTGTCAACTTTGACCTTTTGCTGCTGTTCTGTATTTGCTAAATAGGTTACAGTGAAAATGCACGTAAGATTTTTTTCCTGCACAGAGACGGTTTTTTTTTAAAGATTTATATCTAATGATGTTATATATGTACTGACGCTCCGAGTATAGATTTTATGACCATAAATATATGTGTTTTTTTCTTTACAAATCATAGCATATTTTTGGATTCCGTGGAAACAATGTATTGTCTTTGAAGGAACAACTCTAGACATAACATTCCACAGAGGCGGATATCTTGAACGGAGTGATAGTATTAGTAAGTTAATATTTATCACATAGAATTTCCTTTCAACTTGTCATATTATTTTGATGCACACAGGATTAACAGAAAATGTATATATATATATAAATAAAATAAAATATGATCTTTAACAAAGAGCTACAAAAAGTTTGCTCAGTAAATGACACAGTTAGAGGCATTCATAAAACAATATATAGACAATTTTCGTAATTGAACACTTCGTCGCCGTTGGCTGCGTTTGGCTCTGCGGATCAGAAAACTGAAAGCGAGGCTAGAAACTATAAGGATTATCTAGCTGAGACTTGGTACATATGTAGTACATTGTACAGGTAAGTAGAAGTATATTACTTGTAGCGTTTTGCTAATTCTAATGGTCTATTGCCATTTGGTCTAATACCATTTGGTCTAATACCCGTTTAGTCTATATTCAATTGGTCTATTACCAGAAAGGCTAATTGCCACTTAGTCTAATAATCATATAGTCTAACGTCCATTTAGTCTAATATTGTTTGGTCTAATAACCAGTATGTCTACTAACCATATAGTCTAATAACCGTTTGGTCTAATATTTCTTTAATAACCATTTGGTCTAATAACCGTTTGGTCTAATAACCGTTAGGTCTAATACTCGTATGGTCTAATAACCAGTTAGTCTAATACCATTTCGTCTATTTATTAATAAACTAAATGCTTGTAAGACTAAATGGTGTGTAGACCAAATGGGTATTAGACCAAATGGCTATTAGACCTATTGGTTATAGACCAAATGAGTATTAGACTAAATGGTTGTTAGACTAAATGGTTTTAGACTTATTGGTTATTAGACTAAATGATTATCGGACCAAATGGTTATCGGACCAAATGGTTAAGGACCAAATGATTATTGGACGTAGTGGATATAGACATAATGGGTTTAGACGAAATGGATGTTAACGAAATGGATATTAGACGAAATGGTATTAGACCAAATGGCAAATCCCCATTCTAATCGGCATAATTAATTAGGGTTAATTTCTTGAAAAAATAAAATGAAATAGAATTAGCAGATGAACTTTGCATAATTGGGAGTATGTAATTAAATCTTTAGCCTCGCTTGCAGTTTTCTGTTCCACTAAATTGGAGTTAGCAGAGCCAAACGAAGTAGTCAATTACGAAAATTGTCTATTATATTGTTTTATGAATGCCTCTAACTGTGTCATTTACTGAGCAAACTCTTTATAGCTCTTTGTTTAAAGATCATTTTTAATCATTTCGATTGCTTACCGAGAGAAGAAGTTTTCATCCAGTTTAATCTTGGATGTTGTCACCAATATCTTACGGGGGCTGTTATTCCGAGCCATTTCAGTCGGCTCAGCATTGACTTGATGCTACATTCCCTTCACACTGTTATAATTGCGGTCATTTCTTTAATCTCTTAGTGGTAACCTATACTGCCGGTAGAGCAGAATATCCCGAAGACTATTCACCAATAGGCGATGACGTCATCACATTCAATGCTGGAGAAACAACCTCAACTAAGAGAATAACTATTAACCCCGATAATGCGCTAGAATACAATGAGATGTTCAACGTAGAGATCACCATCCCTGTAGACGACACATTGCTGTCACAAATGGCTACGCTTTATTTACCTTCCGTGTCAGAAGTTATCATCAAAGATCGTATGTATCTTGTAAAATTGAATACCTAAGTGGAAGAAAGGCCCAGCTCCACCATTTTACAAAAATGGGTTAGACCCGGCATTTTATTATTGCTAGCAGACAGTTCTTCCTTGTGTGTGAAAGAAGGAGCTCAAATCCACACTCTAGTCTTCCAAGAACACTTAATAATAGTTTGCATAGACGAAATGCCCAATTACATGGAGTTGCACCCTTCTTCCACAAATATTGGGAATATTATGGCGATGGAGTAGGGCCCTTCTTCCACTTAGGTATTCAATTGTTTAATTTGTTCGAAATGTTTGTTTTACTCTGTACGCATCATTGAAGTTCCCAATTAAGACCGTGTAGATTATGTTTCCAATTAAGACCGTGTAGATTATTATATGCATTGCGTTTTGGGCATACAATGCTGTTTCAAACTGAGTGAAGTAATTTTTGGATCTAGTTCTTACTAACGAAATTGAATTTTCACAATTTTTACAACATCGACAGGAACACAAAATAACATTCAGGACAATAATATATTTTTATAGTTTTATTTATTTATTTATTTATTCAATTCAGCCACGTGGTACGTATTTGACTGTGCAGAGTACACCGTAGTAGAGTCTACGAGAACTGTCGCTATAACAGTAGTGAGAAAGGGAGATCTACGAGCCTCCGGATATGTCTGTACGTCTATAATTGCCTTGCTTTTACTTAACACTAAGGCACTAAATTTATTGTTGGCCCATAGCGCTATCGGTGCCCCGATATGTAGCCTTATCGGTGCCCATATGGGTACCGATTGTTCTTTCTAACGTACCCTGAATATTTGCGAAGCCTAAACATTTTAATGAAATAAAAAACAATACCGCTATGCAAGTTTTCATTTTAATGTTCCACACAATATATTTCATCTTCAAGACACAATAGAAAGCGCCAGATGATTGAACTTAAAGTGGTGTGTAGAACGTTGTTAATTAAAACACAAACACGTAATGCATTTCAAAACAGCCGATAAGAAATATATTTGGCTCCACTGCCCAGAAAATATTTTGCCTCCCAATATGTAATAGAATATGTAACAAGAAGAGTCTTTCAAAAAGACACCGTTCACGAATCAGGTGTATAGTCATTTGTTGTAACTTTCCATTTTCATATCTAACCTACTCTGCACTGATCGTACAGTAAATTAGTGATTTGAGGCATAATGATACCTACATCCTGACTCTGACTTATATAACTCTCCAGCAAACAAACTTTCCCAGTCAATTATACCATGCAAATAATAACATTTGCCCACTAGCGCTCTAATTAAGATAAGCAAACATTACTGGGTAGATAACAGGAACTTAATTTCGTCAGTTGGAAGTATATAATTGAGTAAATCGCCTGTGTCAAAATATCAGTGTATTTTTCATATATGCAGTAATATGCTCAGCCTTATCACAAAATAAACAATAGCATTGACCTTACCCACCAATCAGTAAAGCCTATTATAATCATGTGATGGCTCAATCCAATAGTAAACATGCTTAGAAAAGAGGCAAAAAAATAGTCCTGTCTGCCATTGTCTCAATACAAGATAAGATGTGCTAAAAAGTCCTTAAATTAAATAAAGGGATACAAACGTAGGTATGAGACATTAGAAATTATTTTCTAGCCTCTTAACCACAGGGTTGATGGGCTACAATATCTATTCAAGACACAGTGTATGTAAGGGATAAACTGCGCACATGAGATATTGGTTCAAGTGGGGGAAATGTTCACTCCGTGAACAAAACGTTCCGATTAAGAAAATGACCATTATTTAAATACGTTACGTATTCATCATCGCTTGGTTAAAATCAACAGCACTGTATCCAAATCAAGAGATAATTAACGGTATAACTTCACTCCATATTTTTAACAAAAGTCATTACTATCCATTTTCACCATGGTTCACAGTTCTAGCAACAAGGGATAGAACCACACCACTGGAGTTATCAGCCTCATCCCCAAACGACTTCACAGCAGTTGATAGGCAGATAGTTTTTGCTAGTGGTCAGTCAAACGCCACCGTGAACATCAGAATAATCCCTGACTTTGCATACGAAGGACATGAACAGTTTCAAGTTTATCTTCATAGTCCTGATAAAGCTGAAGCACTCGGTGACTTACATAAAGCCATTGTAACCATCTACGATGGCGACACTCAAGGTATACAATCATAATTAGTTTAAAAGACTACGCAAGAATTATGTGCCTTGAGTAACGTAACATGCCTGAATTGTTTACCAAAAAACCCTCAATGTGCAAAACAATCACTGCGGGCCCGCCGATACACAATCCTACGGACCGTGAAATGTTGATACCAAAGTCAGAAACATGAACTTTTTTTTACTCATGTAATCTTATTTTAAATATTAGAGATTTTGCCGTTATTATGACTTTACTGATAATGTTGATCTTCTTTTCTGACGTCAAAAAACCCTCTGCATGAAAGTATAGAATTTTAGTTCGGGCCTTCATAGTTTGGGCCTGTACACATTGATAAAGACCCGTAAAATATGAATCTAGACCTACGGACAAAATGGCTCTCGAATATTTCGTGACTTCTCTCTAGTCCGAAGGGTCGCTAGTCCGAAGGTTCTCTAGTCCGAAGGGTCGCTAGTCCGAAAGCCAAATTAAGTAAGCTAATCTGCAGGTCTCTAGTCCGAATATAGAATAAGAGTTAGTGTTAGGGTTAGGGTTAGGTTTAGGTTTTAGGGTTAAGATTACGGTTAGCGAGTCTTATTCTATATTCCTTCTGAACCTTCTGAAGTTGTAGTCAGCAGGGCGAAAACCGCAAATCGCTAACTATTTGGTGACCTGCAAGCTAGAGGTTTTTCTTGAAGATATCTAAAGATGGGGCTAATATAGTGGTTTGAGTGAGGGAATTCCATGCCCTTCCAGTTCTTGGGAAAAATGAGTTTTTATAGACGTCCTTCTTGATGAATGGAATTTCAACATGTAGGTGGTGGTTTCTTCTCAAACCCGCAGCAGAAGAAGTTTGAATATAGGCTTCTTTGTTGATTCCTACCAACTCATTTTGGATTTTGTAAAACATAGCTAAACGATTTCTCTCCTTCTGACAGCTAGAGTGTCCCATCCGAGATCTTCCAGCATTTGAGTGACACTACTTTCTCTTTGGTAATCCCCTGTGCAAAATCTTGCAGCTTTTCTCTGCACACTTTCAATCTTCTTTATGAGTCCTGCCCTGTATGGGTCCCATGCACACGCAGCATACTCTAAGACTGGACGCACTAACGTTAGATATGCAGTAGACTTCACTTCCCTGGACAAAACCACAAGTTTCTCCTCAGGAAACCCAGAGTCCGGTTTGCTTTGTTAACTGTGTTTGTAACATGTTCTCCCCAGTTCAGCTTGTTATCCAGCTGCACCCCTAAGTAAGGATTTGAGTTTGGCTGCTGTAAAACTTGCCCGCAGAAAATATAGTCTCTGTGTGGAGGGTTTCTCTTCAAGGAAATTTCCATGACCGTGCATTTGGAAGGGTTAAAGCTCATCTTCCAGGTCTCCTGCCAAAGAGATTTTAGATCAGCTTGTAGAGAGTCCATGTCCCTTTCATTTGACACTAGAGTACACCAGGCAGTCGTCTGCGAAGAGTCTTACTTGGTTGCTCAACATGTCCGGGAGGTCGTTTATATAGGTTAAAAACAACAACGGCCCCAACACCGTCCCCTGTGGTACTCCAGAAAGGACCTCTTTGGGTGATGAAAAATTGCCCTCACATGCAACTCTCTGGGTCCTATTTGTTAGGAAACTTCTGATCCATTGATGAAGGTTGTTTCTAATCCCGTAATGATGAAGCTTATTCAGAAGGCGTTCATGAGGAACCTTATCAAAGGCTTTGGAGAAGTCTAGAACTGCCATGTGCACTGAATCCCCTTGTTCCAAAGCTCTTGCAATATCATAAACAGTTAAAATGAGTTGAGTTTCAGTGGAGCGCTTAGATCTGAAGCCATGTTGTGAATCAACCAAAATATTATGCTGCTCCAAGTGATCCATAACATGTGAATGTATAATGTGCTCCAGAATCTTGCAGCTGACGCTTGTTAACGAAACGGGTCTATAATTTTCAGGCACGGCTTTGTCCCCTTTTAAAGATGCCACAAATGTTTGCCTCCCTCCATTGATGGGGAGAGTCCTTGATCAACAGAAGCTTGGAACAAGTCTGTAAATATCGGCGCAAGTTTCTCAGCAAACATTTTGAGAAACCATGGAGGTATCTCATCAGGTCCTGCTGCTTTATTCGGAGACAGTTCTTGGAGTTGCTTTAAAACCCCCCTTTTCATGAATAATTAAATCTGGAATGTCTTGAATACTGCTACTGCCAAGTGTAGGAATCGCTTCCTTGTCGTCTTCCCTTGTAAAGACACTAGCAAATTGTGCGTTCAATGCCTCTGCTTTTTCCTTCCCATCGCTAATGATATTATTGTTAACTTTGAGATCTGCGACACCGCTTTCACTTTTACCCAGTCTTTTCATGTATGACCAAAACTGCTTGGTGTTCTCTTTCATTGCAGTGGTAAGATTATTTGCAACAAACTCACGCTCGGATTCATTGAGAGAAGTTCTTTCTGGCAAGACAAAAAAATTTTCCAGTCATCACTACTTTGCGACTTTTTCGCCTTGTTAAAAGCCCTCTGCTTCCTGCGTCTGAGTCTGTGGTGTGATCTCTTAAACCATGGCAAACTGTTTGGTTAGGCAGCTGTCTTTTGAGGAATATGCTTATTCATGACTTTCTTTATTTCACTTTCAAGATTGTCCCACTTTTCTTGCACAGAGACATTTCCCATGCTAAAATACTTGTCCTTGAAGGTACTCAACTCCTCATTAATCAAATCTTCATTTGCCTTCCGCCTGACGAAGTACTTCCGTCTTGGTTGTCTCTTCCATTTTGCTCTCAAATCTATGTCGGTGATTACCATGTAATGATCACTGAGTCCTGGATCAACTTTGACATCTCTCACAAGACTTGAATTATTAGTGAATACAAGATCCAAGATACTGTCTTTTCTTGTAGGTTCCAACACATGCTGGTTTAAACCAAAACCTGTTGTAGTCTCAAGAAGCAGCTCTGCTGTGGATTTAGATGCGGGGTGATCGCGGATGACTGTGCTATTTTTCCAGTCAATATTTGCTTGATTGAAGTCGCCTGCCAGGATAATGTTATAGCCCTTGCCTTTCTTTTCAATTTTGTCAAGAGAAACCTCAAGATCGGTGACAAATTTTACATTGTCATGTTTATGTTTATAACCGGTGCCAATCAGTAGCGAGTGGCGCCCCTGGAGTTCAAGTTGGTTCCACATGAGTTCATTTTCTGTTTCAAATTCTTCACGCCTTGTCATGATGAGATCCTTCTTGCACGCAAGTATGACTCCACCATGGATCCCCTCTTGCCTATCCTTCCTAAACACATCATACGAGTCCGGGAGGATTTCAGAATTTTAATGTTCGGCGAAAGCCAAGTTTCGGTGCCTTGAATGATATTAGGTTTGTATTGTTCAATAAGCACTTTGATATCGGCCGATTTGTTACCAATACTCTGGAAGTTCAGTAACATAATACGTATTGATTCCCTGCTACTCTTCTTTGTTTTTGCTTTATTAGAAGAAACTTTTTTAGCTGCTTTTTTACCGGGGGTACTGAGATCAGGAATCTGATAGTGGTCGTCAGATACGTCAGAGAAGGTTGAATTTCCATCGTCATTGTCACTCAAACTGGAAAATTGGTTGCTGGTACTGCAATCCAAAAATGAATTGAATAGGGAGTCTGAAAAATTCATTATGTCACACATTGGGCATATCCAGGTGCAATTTTTTCCTTCGAATTGTAAATAAGTTTCATTATCAACTCCACCACATTGCGCATGGATCCACTTTTCACAGTTGTCACACTCCAGTCCCTGTTGGTATTTTGTCACCAGATTATCACACATACCACAAGGCTCAGGTTTACAAAGTGGGCAAAACCATTCCTGGTTCTGTTTGATAATGTTTTTGTACTCTTTCGAGGAAATATTGGCACAATTTGCATTCGGACTAGAGAACCTTATTTATTATTCGGACAAGCGGACCCTCGGACTAGATAACCAATATTCGGACTAGCGAACCTTTTTCGGAATTCGGACTAGCGAATGGTAAATTACGTGTTCGGACTAGCAATACTTTTGGCTAAGAAGCCTTTGGACAAGAGAACCTTCTGACTAGAGAGTTGTCGCCGAACATTTTGCCTTATTTTCAACACTAAAAATGATATTGATAGGTTTTATTAATAAGTTGTGCTTGTCTTATTACTTCTCTATAAGTTGCATTCGGAGACGCATCTTACACGGTGATTGAAGGGACCAAGGTTGTGAACGTCAAGGTGGTTAGACGTGGTTACATGGGGAGCATTGTCAGTGTTGGTAAGTAACTATTGATTTAGTTCTGCAGTAACATTGTTTATTTTGCCAAATCTTTCTTAGTTTGCAGAATTAGGTTAATAATTATTCTTTTCTAACCCATGTTGGGCTTTCAATCGGGAATCTAAAATGTTGAATTCAAAGGTGATTTATTGATCGTGTCGCTTTCTTCAGTACAGCGTAGATGGCGTTGCCATGCAAACCTCGTGATCCATCATTAAGGAAGTAGCTGTGACCTCGGCAGGAAGTGACGATGTTCTACGACAGCGCATAAATGCGCGCGTATATAATAAATTACAGCACAACGCTTTGTTTAATCTATTTAACATTAAGAAGGCAAAATTATGAACTTGCAGGGTTTTTGTCCCATCCATTGCCCCACGTATAAAGTTACTAATAGCATCAATGACGAGACGCGTTTCTTTTTATTTTGCAGATGTAGTATCATCACAAATAACAGCCACTGAAGGCTTGACCTATGACTATCCACCTGTGTCCCACACTGTTGTATTTGGCGCCAACAATGATCCACAAGAAGCTATGGTATCCTTTGAAATTGAAATAGGAGATGATGACAACGTGGAGAATACAGAATACTTTCAACTAGAGCTTGTAAATTGCGACGGATGCCTCATCGGAGAACCAAGTGTTGCAGAGGTTACTATAGCAGATAATGATGGTAAGACATTTATTTCACTGGACGTTTATGGTTTAATTGAGAATCGTATTCCCGGATGTATAAGAATAATTATCGTTTCAGAAGGATATTTTATTTTTGAAAAACCTAAACATACCAGTGACATGCAATACATACAAATATAATGAATAGCCCCTTCTAACAATAGTGTTCTTTATAATGGACTTTTTCATTTTACATGTAAAGTCCATGGAGATGAAGATTAGGGGAAAGAGCGCTATATCCTCATTTTAGGCTATATGTATATCAAAATTCGCATTGAATTCTACTTGAGCAAGTACGAATATAATAGAATACTTCTAAAGAGGGAGCGAACACAAGAAATGTCCTATACCATAGTGGTTATGAATCAAAGGTGTGAGTAGCAAGAAAAGGTTCCATATCAAAGGGGGAATTGTCAAAGGTTACAGAAAATGTATAAATATTTTTTTATTGTATACAGTTACAAAGTACACGTAGCAAAAGGTTAGCTGCACAAAAACCCGTGAATTTGAAGGAATAAAAGATCCTCAGATGTGGGAAAGTTAAAGAGTGGATGTGTGCAAATTGTGACCATTGGTATTTTGTATATAATAACTATATTTGAGTACAGCCTTTATTTATGAATGAATTAAACAGTAGGCCTATATGAATGCTGGTTTTACTTTTTGGGTTAGCGAATACTGATTTAACTTTAAAATTTAAAGATTTTAAAGGATATTTCAATTATATTAACACTTTTTATTTATTTAGTTTCATACTGTTTTGAAAAAGACGTATACAATGTTATGGAAAGCAATAACGAGGTGATTATAAATGTAAGGAGGAAAGGATTTCTCGGACAACAATCACAAATTGGTAAGTTTGCTAGTCATTCTATATAATTACGCTACATTGCCCTTGACATTTAAGCAATTCCTCTTTCTTCGTTCTTGTCATAGGGCTTCTCTCCCTATCCATGAGATGATCAGTTAACTAATTTGTCATACAGCTATTCGCTGTGGAAGTGACGTAATTTATCGGATTAACTACCATAGCAATGGATGAATACAATTTTGAATATATCGCCCTGCACGACAAAGTTCACGCAGTACCTATGCATTGAACCATAGATGTCAAAGAAAGACTGATCACTCGCACCTGTAAGATTAGTATTTTGGAAAAGAGCGGTATTGTATTCAATATATGCTTGCAGACATACACAGGTGATTGGTACAATCTGCTTGTAGTGTAGGGTGATCTATTCAAAAATTGTATTCATCCATTGCTATGGTAGCTAATCTGATTATTACGTCACTTTGACAATGAATAGCAAAATAATATTGTCATATATTATCAGATTATCTTGTTCAGTCCAGCTTTCCAGGAAGTGACATTCGTCTGACAAAATCGGGTAGCACATGTTGACAAGTGGTAACAGGTGTTAGGAAGAAAACATATGAGACCTGTTCCCACGAATTAAGCGTAAAGTCTCAATGTAGTTTTTTCGAGACCTTCCAATTGTTGAGGTGCTGTTCTTTGTTTGAAGACACCTACCTGTATAGGTAGTGGTATGTCCTTTGTGAATTGGTATATATTATGATGTACTTTGTGTTCAATTCTGTCCCCATTCACAAAGGACATCGCAGTTGGCACAGGTTAGGATTTCGACGATGAATCAACGTTGATACAACGTCTTAGTTTCAACCTACCTGATTTCAAGCTGATTTCAACCTAGAGGTTAGTTGAAATCAGGTTGAAATTTCAACGTTGACAACGTTGAAATTTCAAGCTGATTTCAACCAACTTTCAATGCAAACATTAAAAGAGGTTGAAGTCAGGTTGAAATCCATTTGCAAATACAACGTGATTTAAACCTGATTTCGACGTCGAAATTTCAACGTGATTTCAACACCAGGTGTGCCCACTGGGACTGCCTATACAGTCTTCAAGCCAAGAACATCGTCTCGAAACTCTTAACTTGCTACTTTACGACAGTTTCGTGTGAGTCATATAATCTTTTGGCCTTGGTTGAATGACTTATTACCTCTTTGCTGACACAGCAATATTATACTCAATTAGGAATATCATTACTAAGATATTGAATATTGAAGTAACTAACTAGTTAAAGGGTAAAAAGTCAGTGAATACAGTAAATACAACTAAAAGCAATTTTATTATTATGTGAACGCCGTATCAAACTTCGAGGTACACATATGTGACCTGCTGTTATTAAATGAGCGTAAAGTCGTCAGTTAAGAGTTTCGAGACATTCCAATTATTAAGTTGATGTTCCTTACTTGACCACACTTGTATTATGGACAAAATGCGGACAGAATTGGATACAGAGTACAGCATATTATGCCACAATATTATTCACAAAGGACATACTACTGACTATACAGGTGTCTTTAAACAAAGAACAGCAACTCAACAATTGGAAGGTCTCGAAACCGCAAACTTTACACTCATTTTGTAGGAACAGGTCACATCTGAATATCATTTGAGACAGTGTTAATTTATCAAAGGTGAAAAAGGCCAAATTTTTCCATGTTTTAATTGATGACAACTTAACTTGGGAGAAAACATATCGCTGCCTTAAAAAAAAACATCTATATAACCGGACCTAGCGGCACTTCCCTGATATACAGACTAGAAGCCTCGTTCATTTTCTAACACATTAAAATATATCAATTTCTGGCTATTCAAGGTATATTTACAAGAGATATATCTGCAAGCTCAACGCCTCCAAATCACGATTATGTACCACTTCGGGAAGTGTTATCTCACGATGTAATTTTTGAGCCAGATGAAGATTTTAAGCAAGTTACTATCGGTATCAATGATGATACCTTCTTTGAAGTAACCGAGGAGTTCGAGGTGATCTTAATAAGTGACATTGCACAACAGCTAAGTTTCCCCAGGGAAGCAGTGGTGGCAATTAGAAATGATGACAGTAAGTTGTTGGTTTTAAAAAAAGGGTCTCTTATTTTCCATTGAAAACAAAATATAACTAACATTAAAGAGTATAATATCAGGAAAATACTTTTTAATTTAAAAAAAAGCTCTTATATGTATGTATGGTGTGATTCTTTTAAAATATTATCTATGGATGTATAATATATTATTTATGGTGAATCAACTGCGTCTTCGTCATTATCATTACCATAATTCTTCTTTGAATTGTGCGTAAATGTTTCAAGAACCACATAAAAATATATGATGGTCCCATTTAGCATAATAATTGGATAGCTACAACTTGTACACGTATTCATTTTTTCCCATTGTTATTTCTCATCAGTTGACTGCGCCATAGACTGTCACAATGGTTTCTGTGTCAGTCCCGAAGAGTGTCAATGTTTAGATGGCTATACAGGGAACCTTTGCGAAGAAGGTACTAATATATATCTATAATTCCCGTGATCATGTTATCATAGTAACGACTCCATAATTAGCAAGGTGGTACTTGGTGCATTTTCTAGAAATTAGGAAATGCTCTGAGCATGCTGAGCATGTGGTCGAATCCAACCAAAAGTGTCCACGGGCCAAAAATAAAAGTCCGAAATCAAAATGTCTCCACAATTTTTTCCTTGTGCCCATTGATTGATGACATATTGGCCTTATAGGAACCAAAAGTGCCATTACTAATCTTGAAAAATAAATCCAGGACGTGTGATAGTAGATGTGATATCAAAACCCAATGTTACCTACGAATACCACTAGGATGCTTTCACTATCGCAATACTAATTAACCTAAAACAAATGGAATATTCCCATTAACGCTTTTTTCGTGTAATGTAGACCACAGGGTGTCAGGAAAATGCTAACTCAACCAGAAAATATTTGTTTTATTTTTATAACGCGATCAATATGATCTTAGTCAATTTATGCTAGTTTATTTTTGAAAATGAAGTTTAGGTCAGTTTCTGTATTTTATTTATCAAATGAGTATGAATCAATTTACACATTGTATAAGAACGAGTATGATATATGTTTTCAAAAATATTAGGAATTATACGCATACACCTAACGCTTTATACAATGAAAAGGTGAAGAAACCCGGGTATTCGTAGGTAACATGAGCGATTTAACAATATCTATATTTTATGGGTTTATGGGTTTAAATTTTGCTATTATGGTAATGAATTAATAAAATGGTAGTTTTTATATTTTTTTTAGATGGTACGTCCAAATGAATAAATGCTATTACCTTAGATCAAAAAAAATGTTGATGCTTTTAGCAAGATTTTGACCACTTCATTTTGATAATCAGCAATTTTACATAATAAATAATTGTTGAATGAATCCGTATTATGGGTAATAATAGTGTCCTGGGGTACCGCTTAAAGTTTTTGACAATTAATTTCCATTGGTAGGGAAACTTCATTACACATGTCATGTATTATGCTGTATTCGTAAGTAACATTTCAGTATTTGTAGGTAAGAATTAGACTTTTGGTGGATATCGCAATCAAAACTTCATTTTATAAAGCACTTTGAATGTATTTTTTTCTTTATGTGCGTTTATTGATACTTTAGACCCTATCATGTATTAATAATGTCGGTTCACAGCGGTTGAAAGAGGTTTGAAGTAAGAAACAAAGCCACTAAAGTGACTGTAATTTGCTTAATTGCACACAAATCGCTTAAAACCGTTATTGCAGACTTGTGAAGTCCATCTTGGAGTCAGTTAAGTCTTGTGGCCTTTCGTTTGAGGGCAACTACAATTAGCTTTATACCAGGGTCCATCAATGTGTTGTCTAGATCATGAGACAATGAGAACAGTCGTTTTTTCCATGGTATTCGTAGGTAACCTTAGCGAAAACGTCAAAAGTTACCTTCGAATAAATCAATTTGGACACAAATTACTAAGAAACCAGAAGGTCGGTAAACATTTAAAATGAAGCACACATGACAGTTGACAAATCCAAGTATTTATCCCTTCTAATCTTCTTTGAATCTGATTTTTCTTTCAAATGAGCAGACCGTTGTCTATTTCAGTACATATTTTTCACCAATTAAGCCGTATTCAGTTTTGCATGGTGGGCATGTATGTGAATTCGCAACTTTCATTGACATATGATTTGATAGCAAACATACAGGCCTTCGTTATGTACCAATATGGGCATTGGCATGAATGGCGGTGTTTCACAATACTGTCATGATAAAAGTGTATTCGTAGGTAACATTCGGTGACCGAAAGTTACCGACGACGACTCGCTTTTATTGTTGACATCTCATAAATATTTAAACGCAGGTTATTGAAACTTGGTAGAAATAAAGAGTGTATTACCCTGCACCTATTGCTTAACTATTGTTTACTATTCTCTCACTTTGTGGAAATGGCACAGCTTTTAACATGTATTCGGAGGTAATGCATATTTTTTACCAAACCTACCTTTGTGCCATTTAGAATTTCTGGCAGCTAAACACAATAATAAAGATGTCCGAATGCAATGCATTTCAGTATTGGACATATCAAAGCTTGTATCAATTGCGCATTTATTAGTGATTTCCATTTTTAAAGATATATCTAGTGCTATGAAAAATTGTATTCGTAGGTAATGTAAAAAATACCACTCAAAAAATTATCACAAAAAATTCATAATTATTTACAAATATGTGAAAAATTGAACAGGCAATCTTTGAATACACACCTTTCAGGAAATCAATTTAGATTCAATCCAATGACTTCTTTTCATAACTGATTTAGATGTTTTTAAAAATACTTTAAGAAATATTTTGAAAAAATGGGTAAAAATAGCATGTTTTGGGGTCTCTGTGTCTAAGTTTCTCACAGAAGGGGGTCTTATTATATATGGCGCGAAGCGTATGATCAAGGCGAATAAACACAATACCAAAACGAATGCCAATTGATTAATACTTTTAAGTTATGGCCCTGAACATGCCGTGTACACTTTTCGTTGGATTCGACCATGTATTAAACTGAGTAGGGTAAAATACATTGATCAATATGCCCTTTGTTTGGAGCAAATCAGACATACGGTTTCCATAATACATCAATTTATATTTTCTTTGTATCCAATTGTTTTTATCAATAATCTATATAATAAATGAGCTAAAATGACTTGAAATGCTCATTAATATGTAATTTTTGCCAATATTTTGCTAAAAAACAATGTATAAATGTTCATGGTACTTTTATTTTGCAGACTTTTTCCTTGAAACTTGGTCAAAGAGTTTCTAATATATTTTAATATATGTTATAGTCTAGCCGCCCCCTAATTTGCTTATTTGCATAATTAATGAGCTAATTGGCATAAATGCTAATTAATTATGCAAATTATGGCGGCTTGCTAATTAATTATGCTTACATTATCTAGAAGTCATTCTGGAACACTTTGACTAAGTTTGAAACCAATATTCTATTAAATAAAAATGTTATGAACATGCATTGTTTTTAGATAAATATTGGCCAAAATTATATACATATAAATGAGCAGTTTCAAGTCATATTAGCTGTATTGATTATTGATAATAACAATACACTATAAAATATTTCAAATGTGTGTATTATAAAAACCGTATGCCCCATTAGCTTCATACAAAAGACATGTTGATCAGTGTTCTCTGCCCTACTCATTTAATCTGTTTAAAACATGCGCAGAGCACTTTCAAAATGCCTCAAATACCACTTTAACAATACGAACGTAAACTTCCCGTTGTATTAGATTGACCGATGCCAGACAGCAAAAAAAAACAGCACTAATATTTTCTGTATCAAAATAATATTATCCTGTTTCGTCAAATAACACATAGCTAGATGTTAGTCCTTTTAACATTGCAATTGCAGTCACAAGCATTCAAAATCTTGAGTATAGTCCAATTGTTTACCAATAAGTTATGTTAATTTTGATCATTGGTTATAAAAGATATCAGAAAAAGTTCTTTGCAAACATAGACAAAGATTAACACATGATGAAGATATTGTTATACAAATTTTCTTTTGTTCAGATATTAACGAATGCGAGTTACAGCCGCCCATCTGCCGTGGTGGTAACGTTCATTGTCTCAACAAAGTCGGAAGCTATGAATGTATTTGCACAGATCCAGAGTTAAATGTTGTTGGAAATATGTGTGTTCGTAAGTAGGACTTATTTGTTCCAAGGTTTCCCGGTTATTAACAATTTGCTAATCCAGGTGAAATCCATAATCCCCTATATGGATGACACCTGCCTTAATCTCCACACAGGGGTGTAGATTTCAAATGGAATCCCCCATTCAGGATTTCAACTGGAATAGCACAATATTGTGACTTTGGTTACAAAATAATATCAGCTTCTTTTTTGTATTTCCCTATTCCATTTTTGTACTTAATTCTTCGTCACTTCTTTCTCTCGTTGTCTGTTTCTTCTAGTTGTTTCTCTTCTTCTTCAGCTTCGTTTTCGATGTTTTTTTCATATTTTCTTCTCCATCGTCTTCTTATTCTTCTTCTTCTTCTTGCGTATGTCAGGAAGAAACAAGATATAAAAGCCAAAACAATAAAATTCATTAAATTTCAAGCCCAGTACGCATCAACCAGTCCCTGGTGGCTTCGTCGACTTCAATCAGGCCGGAGATACCATTCGGTGGTCTATGGAGATGACAGGATGAGATGATGTGGTCGGCTGTTTGTTCCTCACTACCGCACTCGCATGCTGGGCTTTCCTTTAAGCCCCATTGGAACAGGTTGGCATTGAAGCGTCCAACTCCACTTCTCAGGCGGTTTAATTTTGTCCAAGCAGACCTGGGTAGGTTGAAGCCTGGGATGGTGTCTGTTGGGTCTGTGACAAAGCGCTGGAGTGGTGAGGAAGTCTGAAGCCATTGGTCTTTCCATGTCTTAGCTGTCCAGTCCTTGGCTGTCTGGTTAGACTGTGTTGTCTTCATCAAGTCTATTGCTTGTTGAGCAAACGGCTTCCTAGTTACCAATCTCCTGCTTTCACCCTCACTGTTCCTAGCTCTTGACAGGGTGTCGTGAAGGAGGTGTCCTGGTTCTTCAGACCGGAGTGCTATAGCTACGGAGGCTGCTTTCCTTCTGATGTCCGGCGGAGGGATTCCTGCTAAAACCGGAAGCTGTTCAGTTGGAGTTGGTCGCAGACATCCCGACACAGTGCGCATAGCTTCATTTAGACCCGTGTCTACCTGGTGAGTGTGGTAGCTCCTGCTCCATACTGGTGCACAGTATTCTGCTGGTGCGTATACCAAGGCCAGGGTTGACGTTCTGAGGGTCTTGGCGCTTGCTCCCCAGCTGGTGCCGGCTAGGTGACGAATCAATGCGCATCTTGCTGTGACCTTGTCCCTTAGGTTAACCAAGTGCTGCCGGTAGGTGAGGGCTCTGTCCAGTTTCACTCCTAGGTACGTGGGGCAAGCCTCGAAGTTCAGTCGCTTGGACTTGATGGTTACATTGAGTTCTCGGTTGGCTTCCCTGTTGTTGAGATGGAAGGCAGAGGAGACAGTCTTAGCAACACTCAGCTTGAGCCGCCATTGGTAGAGGTAAGTATCTAGGGTGTCCATGTCTAAGCTGAGCGCTCTCTCAATTGTGTCCCAAGAGTTGCCCGACTTCAGGATTGCCAGGTCATCTGCGTATCCATACTTCTTAGCAATGGTATTGGGCAGGTCATGGATGTAGGTGTTGAATAAGAGAGGTGCTAGGACGGAGCCCTGTGGCACACCGTTCCTCAGACTGCGTGGTCTGCTAGCTTGGCCGTCGCTGGTCTTAAGAATGAAGTTGCGGTTCGAGATTAGCTGCACGATGAAGGACACCATCCGTCTGTCTGGTATGAGCTTGAGGAGTTTGCATATCAGGCCTCTATGCCACACGGTGTCGTATGCTGCTGTCAGATCTACAAATACAGCACCAGCCTTCTGGTTCCCTTCAAAGCTGTCTTCGATGTCTTGGGTGAGGAGGGTGACCTGGTCCACTGTTGATCTGCCCTGACGAAGACCGGCCTGCTCGTGAGGAAGCTGTGGGTCTACAATCGGGTTGATACGGCTATGGATCAGGCGCTCCAGTAGCTTGTAGGGGATGCAGAGTAGAGAGATTGGACGGTAGCTCTTAGGGTCATCCTTTGGCTTATTAGGTTTGGGCAGTGCGATGACAGTAATGTGCCTTGCGCCAAATCTTTGGTATCTTGCATCGTTTCATACAGGATGACAGGAACTTGCATAGCCAGTTGGTTGCAGCAGAGCCAGCATGATGGAGGAATTCTGGGTGGATACTGTCTGGTCCAGGTGCCTTACCTGCTTTGAGTAGTTTCAAAGCATCTTCTACTTCCTGCATGGTGTAATCGCTGCAGAGATCGGAGGTGGATGGCATCTTCCAAAGATCGGACACTTCCTTCTTAACCCGCCTGGAGTGATCACGGTCAGGGTTAGTGAAGCGGCCGTTGTTCACAAGTACGCTGGCGATGGCGTTTGCAGTTACTGGACACTTTCCGGCGTCTGGGGTTGATCTGCCTGTCAGGCGGTTGACGGTTTGCCAGGCCCTTCTGCTTGAGTAGGTGAAGTCGATTGATTCCAAAGTCTCGATCCAGCGTTCTTTGCGTTTCTCATCCAGTCTTGTGAGGAGAGTGGAAGCGCAGGAGTCAGATTCTTCCTTCGATGGGGCCGAGGTAAAGTCTTCATATAGAGCTTGGCACTCATCGTCCCAGCATGGGATGTAGCTCTTCTGGTATCCCCTTGGGATCGACAGCTTGGCTGCATCTATGAGCAAGTTACAGTAGGCTGAGTATGTGGTGTTAACATCATCACTCTCTGGTGGTGGTAGTTTGGTAACACGCTGGTTGACCTCGGCAGAGAACTTGTCCCACTTTGCTTTCCGGAAGTTCCACCGCTTTACTGGTTTGCTAGCTGTTGGAGACACCAGAGCAGGTTGGGTTATCAGAGATGGTCGGTGCTGAGATCTTGGGAACTTGTCCAGGATTTTACGCACAGGGAGTTGGTTTCCTTGGCTGGGTTCAGCAAATGCCAGGTCTGGGTGCCAGTATTCCACCGTCCTGAGAAGAAGCTGTCAGGTTCCTTAGGATTGAACAAGAGGGTCAGGTTGTTGGTAGAAGCCCATTCCGTGAGCAAAGTCCCATCACTATTGCATCGAGAGTAGCCCCAGTCAGTGTGCTGGCAGTTGAAGTCTCCTGCGTATACACATGGTGCTGGATAATGAGGTAGAGATGCGTTGGTCAGGCGTACTGGAGGTGGTTTGTACACATTGATGATGTTGATGCCAAGCACTTTCACAGCGATCCATTCAGTATCAGAGTCGGGTGAGGACTGGGCCTCAAGAGACCAGTCATCTGTGTCTTGGCTGATGAAGGTTGCTAGTCCATGGTGTTTGCTTGGGATGTAGCCTGCCAGTGAGAAGTTAGGTAGAGTTAGCTTTTCATTGGTTTCACGGTGTGTTTCTTGGAGAAGGATCACAATGGCTTTGTTGTTGACTGCCAGCTGCTCGATCATATTCATCTTGGCAGGGGTGAGGCCTTCTACGTTCAGTTGCAACGTCGTTACACCGTAGCCTTCGACAGCAGTAGCTGTCCGTCCTGAGAAGGACGCGAAGCAGGGCTCAGGGTCACGGCGCTGCTCCTGGGTAACACTGCATTGACTAGCGATATGTTGCTTTCTTCCTTGACTCATTGTCGACGTTGGTTCTCGTTTTAGCGAGTTAACAGGGGAGACCACGCGAAGGTCGCCGACGCTGATTTGTCTTCTTTGTCGTCTTTCTGCTTCTTCGTCGTCTTCTGATTCTTTCTCTTTCCTTCCTCTTTATAATAACTATAAGAAGTAACGGTTCTCAGATGTATGGTGTATTAAGTAAAAGTAAAGTGGTTTGTCACTCTTAAGGTTGCTGATCACATGGTCTGTCCTTGCTATAAGCCTTAGTAAACCCCACGCAGCACCCAATGGTATGGTGATTATTTCTAAAATATTTACTGCTGTTTATCGATAGACAAATAGTTCAGAGGGATATACATTCATTTTCCCAGCAAAATAGATCAATGTTGACATTCTTAGATGAACACCAATCCTTACACATTCTTTCAAAAAACTTGTTTTAACGTTTAACCCTAACCCCCTAAGGGCTTTTCGGCGACGGGAAGGGAAAGAAGGAAAGAATAAAGAGAGAAAAGAAGGAAAGAAGTTGTTTGCTCTGGGTGGGATTCGAACCCGAGACCCCTCGCATGCCAAGCACTCGGTCGGCGACACTTTGCCACGGATCTTGGGCTTCGCTGGCCAGCGAAACCGTGCCTATATATCACTTAGGGCGATTGCGTCATCACACCACGTGGGATGCATGCACGAACAGCGCATATATCAAGTAGTATTTTGTAGTATTCAGGCGGGTTAGGGTTAAGGTGTCATAATTAATGACAATTACTTCATTTTAATAGTATTTTGATTCTATTATCTCGAAGATACATCGTATTGTCTATTTCAACTCGTTGCAGGAAAAACAAGGATTATAAATGGACGACTATATGCGACTGCATATAATGGTCAACCAATCCAATTTACTGATGAAATATATGACGTCACGAGTGATGAATTCGAGTTCTGGGCTGACATCCTTGAACCTGAGGTAGGTCTGAATTCTACTCGACGCGCTCAGTGAATCGTTTAAGAAGTTCATACCTGGGATTCATGGCCATATATCTGTTATGGGCGGTTTATAATAATACAAATGCATGTAATAATAATAATAATAATAATAATAATAATAATAATAATAATAATAATACAACCTAGTCACTTTATTAAAATGGATCATAATATGGATCATTTTAGTGCAGTAATAGCGCCATCTGTTGTTTTTCAGTTTAATTAATAAGGATACGCAAGGTTTTTGAATAAATAAAATTAAGGTTACGCAGTGAGTCTCAATACAATAGGCATTGCTATAATCTCAATATCAATTATATCAACAGTTCAACAACGCCCTCAGCGGAATTAGTGGATATCAAAACACCTCGATATCACGACTGTTCCCTGCAGAAGATGGCTTATTACTAGGTGTTGAGTATGATGTGAACGTAGCATCTTCTTCACCTGCGGATGAGACTGATATAAATGCTCTTTTAGCGGCAAATATTAATTCGGATGGATATTTTGGTGGCTCTGTCGTATCGGTGAAACCTCCTGCGGGTAACTATTAAAGAGTGAAAATAAATTAAGATGACGTTTACACTTATGTTTAATTGTAGATATTCCCTATAACATGGTGAGGTTTTGCAACAAGAACTTTCCGAATTCGACACCCCTTTCCACCTAATTTGTTCCTGAAACTAGTCCCACAAACATCATGGCAGCTTTGTGTGTGTTCTCTTGACATGCTTTATCAATCGCATGTCTTAAATCAGTTGTATGTTGCCTGGCAAATGATTAACTTTATTTTGTCAAAATGGAGCCCGCGGGACAGATGAACGATATTGTGTACGGTAAGTCCGTTTTCATTTCACAAAGCTTGATCAGCTATATTTTAATGTTTCATTCCTGTTTAAAGGTCAATTTTCCGAGCCAGTCGATGGAGTATTTTACGCCGCTGATGTCAATGACCAACCATTCGATTCGGCACTATTCGACACAGATAGCGCAAGATTCCAAGCATTTGTTAATGAAGTGGAACCAAATGTAAGTTGTTTTTGTTATTTTACAGATTATGTGCGAATCATCATGAAATGATTCCACTTATTATGAGGGGTGTTAAACATTGTTTGGTTGGTTCACCGGTCGTAAGTCCGGGCTCATAGTCCTAAAACCCAATTAACTTAGTTAAAAACAATAATCCTTACCCTAACCCTATGTGGGCAAGTCATACTTCAGTATGACTTGCCCTGAATTTATCCATATATTTTCGGAAGAGACGGATACATTGCATGAGAGCCTGCCAATTTAAGCTTCCTATAATATCAATTGCACATAAAATACGAAGTCACAAACTTACAAACTTCAATATGCACTTCAAATACAGCAGACCAGCTGTTAATTATTACCGATCCTGTAGAATAACTTACATAATCGTCCATTTCATGGAATCCCGTTGCTCAGACTTGCCCATTTCATTTTTATCTGTCAAATGCGCTGTGGATGTGCTCCATTAAATCACAGCTGTGAAACTGACTTTATACCACTCACTCACTTTTGCAGAAATGCCAGCCTCGTGGCGCTGGGGCATGACGTCATCGTGGACGTATGAAAAATGTAAATAATGCGCCAAAGTTTTACTTTATGACTTTTAAAGATTGATGTATTTTGATGTATGCTTCTATATTTTGAATGTTTGTGTTATTAATTATTTTACATATATTTGTTTTATGACCCAGTGAATATGTAAATAACTAGCCAAGGTCTTTACTATGATTTTAATGGCTTAAGATATTATTTGATGTATAAGTTGATGTATGTTTGGATGTTTTAAGTTATTAATTATTTTATGTATACTAGTATTACATGTATATTTTATGACACAGAGAAATGTAAATAACTAGCCAAAGATTTTTACTTTATGAATTTAATGACTTTTGATATTTGATGTATTTGATATATGGTTCTATTTGGATGTTTGTATTTTTAATCATTCTAATATGTATAATTCTACCAATTACTATGTACTTTATATTTTATGACATGACACAGCGCCCCTGTAATAGCAGATTTATCTGAAGGGTAACCCTGTATAAATATGGTTTTAATAAATAAATAAATAAATAAATATGCAAAATTTCCGACGGGCGTCATATAACCCGTATTGTGATTGGTTGCAAAAGCCATTCTTTGAAATCGTAAGCCAATCAATGAACGCGACGGCCTTTTACGGTATTAATTAATGTGACTCGCCAGTAAAGTACGTCTAACCTGATTGGTTTACAAAGCTACTTTGATAATTGCTAAGCCAGTCAGCGTGCTCGATGCAACAACCTCGTAGAGGTTTTCGAGAGGCGAATTCACGTGGTGATCCAGCGATCGAGTATAAATTCAGCTTGACAACTGCTCTCGCGCGAAATCGCAGCTGCAATAACAATACATGGACACAATCAGTGACATTTACACAATGGAATAATGAATTATTTATGACATGCATCGGCTGGATTTTACGATCGAGGTAAGGTTTTTGGCCTGTCCCTGCGTGAATATCCTTAGTTTTCAGCATCAAAGATACTTGCGATGACCAGTTTTTTTGCGGACACTTTGATAACAGGTAACTTTTATAGGTCATAGGGTAGAAACGATAGTTGTACAATTTGTACGAAATATACATTTTGTTATAGGCCTAAAATATTTACAAAAATATATTGGTCCATACGTTGTGCTTGTATTCAGTTGTTCGACGTATACCCTAACCCTGACTCTGAACTACACCCTAACCCTAACCTATAATCTAAATCCTAATCCTAACCTTACACCTAACCATAACACTAACCCTGACCTTATCCATAACCCCAATTCTTTCCTCAAATGCCATAAACCCTAACTCTAACAATTTTCGTACTATTAAATGACCCATTGGACTAACGCACTGTCCCCGTTTGTAGAAACATGTCGTCATGAATTCTGCAGACGGCCAGATCCGGATTCGTCTTTTGGTAAATTCATGTTACGCATGCGTTATTTTTATTTAGAGAACAAGGGATCAATGCTTCACATAATAGAGGATCATTAGCATATCAATTTTTAACGGAGATCAGATGATAACATCGTAATAAGTAATCAAAAGAGGGCGACATACCGGGTTAGCTTTAACTAGTAACAAACGCAGGGCGCATGCGCGAGCCGGGAAGTTCAAGCTTGATGTAGACTCGGTCCCTACACATGTACACACATACTCACCGTATATGACACGTTTGCAACGCCCCGACTCAGGTGTCAATTTGTGGATTAAATTAAATAAAATTAAATATCTTTTTTTCTATATGTCCGTTTCTCCGTCTCCCGGGGAATTGACTTGAAAACACTATGAGGATTACTCAGTTAATTTTTGAGGACAAAAATCATGAAATTGGTGGTGTACGGGAATTTTGTTATGGCCAAGTTTTAGGCCAAAAAAATATGATTTTTTCGAAATTTTTTGACCGAAAATTCGACCCTTTCTCGCTTATCTGATGAATTTTCAACTTCTTTTTGACATATGTGTTAGATATGACTTTGGTGTTTATATTCCCTGAAGTAATTGTTGTAATTTTGCTTAGTTTTATAAAAAGAAGTGATTTTCTGCATGGAGTTGTATTGATATTCGGCTTTGTTTACGTTTCAAAACCAAAACTGAATTTCCCGGTTCGCGCATGCGCCGTGCGTTTGTTACTAGTTAAGGTTAGCTAACGGTGCGTCGCAGTACGGCGACCGATGATATCCGTTAAAACCTTGATATGCTGTCCTCTGCAGGTAAAGCATTGCTCCCGTATTCAATAAATAATGCATGCGTATTGCATAACATGCATTTACCAAAACGGATACGGCCGTCTGCCGAATTCCCCGGGGGGGCACTTCAATTTGAAATGGATATAGGTGTAGGGCTGGCACTTTCGCACTAAGGGGCATTCGGTGAGGGCAAAATGTAAAAAATATGGGGTCATTGGGTGAGAGCATGATTTTGGCATTCGGTGAGAGCAAAATGTAAAAAATATGGGGTCATTGGGTGAGAACATGACCTTTTTTAAATGGCATCTTTGGGTGATAACCGAAACAGCGCAACAGAAACCTCGAAAATTGAATTTCTAGTTCTAAATGGCTTCAAATTTCTTTGTTTTTTTCAAAATAAGTGACAAAATCAGTGATAAATGAAAGTTGCTGTTAAAATTGAACAAGTAAGAGTCTTTGGGTGACAGATCTAATGAAAAAATAAGGGGTCTTCGGGTGACAGAACATGTGTTCGTAAAACAATATGGGGTCTTTGGGTGACAGCGACGCTGAAAAAGGGGGTCTTAACAGCAATACATACGCGTCACCTCCAAAGTTGGAGTGCCCCCCCCCCCCCCGAACCGAATTCATAACGATATGTTCATCACCATAATTTTTATCTTCTTCTGATCCATTTACAGCTCGTAGGAATCTTCGCGGATATGGATGGTTTTGGAGATGTACGCGTAACAGGTGCATATCCAATTGGAATCGACAACATCGGTGTTGAATATGAAGTTAGCAGTACTCCACCTGTAACAGTAAATGAACTAAACGACTACTTATTCAATAACATCGGAGAGAGTGGATTACTTGGAAACACGGATTTGTTGTTGTTGTCACTTACTGGTAGGTGCATTGTCATTTGATTGCATGGTTTGCAAACATTTTCCAACATTTTCCAACTTAAACAAAATATAAAGTAAATGTATACCGCCAAATCTCAAGTACACAGTTTTCATTGGAAAAATACATGTATGTAATTTTTAGCCCGAATTTTTATGGAAATATCATACCGAAAAAACATTGTTTTGACCAAAATTGCAACATACGGTGACCTGAGACTTTTCTTGTTTTAAACCACTGAAGTATGAAGACCACAACTTTACATCGCGCCCTTCTTTTTGGAGCCTATAGAGGAGGACACCAATCGGGTGGGAATCGATGTCCAGCGAATGAAGGGGAACTATAAGATAATGAAGAAAACTTGTCATTTTATTAAGTTACACTGACATGCACATTTTTGGCTATATAGCTTGGTGTTTTTCATTGATTTTAAAAGCATCTTTAACTGATCTCGTATGCTGGTGTGTTGTGTGTTGTTTGTACTCTTTACCCAGACTGCTCATATCCATAAGTACAGTATACTTCGACTATATTTATAAAAACGTATTTATAAATAAGCACATGACCACATCCGCACTGCCATAACGGCTTGTATACAGTACGTCTCGAAGTGACTTTTTACATTGCGGGTGGTCTTCCTGTACATTCGAATGCAAAGGCGGAAGACAAAACAAGGCTACTATGCAGCAAAATTTTCTATTTTGTGATTATATTGTAAATAATTTTTTCCGTCGGCAAATACTTTCCAAATGTTTTTTTTGTTGTTGTTGTTGTTGTTGTTGTTGTTGTTGTTTTTTAAACATATTACAAATTCAGAATCCAGCTATGTGTAATAATGTTGCTATTCAATTAATACTTAAATTAGATGATATTTATCTAAAGAGTTCCTGTCTTTTTCAATGGCATGGGGATTTGGTTCACGTGCGTATTATGTCCTATTTATAAATGTGGTCGAAGGTAGCTGAAGTACCAGACTTGAGTCCTGTTAATCAGTGGTTAGAGCGTTTGCCTGACAAGCAAAAGATCTGCGGTTCAAGTCCCTTCACAGGCAGGTATGTCCGTAGTTATTTTTCTGTGGTTTAACTGCCTGTGCATAATTTGTGTCCATAGTAATTCCATGTTAAATATTATTGTACATGTAGTGTGCGATGCGTGGTTCTTTTCCCCCTACATTTAGATTTGTGCTAGGTGTATTTTATCAAAACCACTCACTATCATTTCGTTATGATCTTATCTTTACAGATTCTTGTCCAACAGATTTATGTCTAAATGGCGGCGTCTGCAAATTGTTATCCGATTTAACCTTTGTCTGCATGTAAGTTGTCATACCACCGTGAATCCCAAACTGCTATGAACCGTTCGTCACACTAGTATTCGTAGACCTACGTTTTGTCAATTTTATCATGGAAATATTTTCCATATGGCCTCCAGATATCAATATCAGCTGAGAACCCCACCGCCACGAACCCTGGATAGGTTGCTCTCGGGCAGGTTGGTTTTTGTGATATTGGTTTTCAGAGGTCATGCCATCGTATTGAAGGGACCTGGGCAGTAGGGCTAGGTGCGTCGCAGAGTGCGAGTAGCGGCCAAGGCAAAAACTGTACATTAATTTTCTTTTCCTTATACTGTATACAGGTTAACAACAAAATAAATTTATTGATATCAAAAACATGTTTATTTACAAAGCAGCACTCATACCTGTAATTGACGAATCCACGTGATCACCGGGAACGAAATTTAACGTTACGCGCGCGTTTGTTATGAGTACGGTCTCAATCTCGTCCCCATCACTCGAAGTGGAGTTCTCTAGAATCGTGATGTACAATGTGGACAAATTAAAAGACTATTTTGCGTCTGACGTCAGGGCAAAGGCCCGATGGGATTGGTTGCTGACCTGCGCAGTACACCATTAAGTCTGGTTGACAGGACGTCATACACAAACTCAAACGCAATTATAATCTTTCTGCAGCTGATGCTGAAAATTGCCTAAATCGCAATATTAATTGACCCATCAAATGTCAAGAATCTTTGAACAAGCATAACCAAAGCGGGGTCATGTCGTTATTCCGAAGGACCGTTATTCCGAAGGGTCATTACTCCAAATTTACAACAAGGCTCATTATTCCGAAGGGTCATTACTCCGAAGGTTCACTATTCCGAAGGGTCATTACTCCGAAGGGTCATTATTCCGAAGGGTCGTTATTCCGAAGGGTCGTTATTCCGAAGGGTCATTACTCCGAATTTAAAACAGGGCTCGTTATTCCGAATTTACAAGTAGGATCATTATTCCGAATTTAAAATAAGGTTCGTTATTCCGAATTTAAAACTAGGCTCGTTATTCCGAAGGGTCATTACTCCGAATTTAAAACCACGCTCGTTATTCCGAATTTAAAACAAGGGTCGTTATTCCGAAGGGTCATTACTCCGAATTTAAAGCAAGGTTCGATATTCCGAATTTAAAATAAGGCTCGTTATTCCGAATTTAAAACAAGGGTCGTTATTCCGAAGGGTCATTACTCCGAATTTAAAGCAAGGTTCGATATTCCGAATTTAAAATAAGTCTCGTTATTCCGAATTTAAAACAAGGGTCGTTATTCCGAAGGGTCATTACTCCGAATTTAAAGCAAGGTTCGATATTCCGAATTTAAAATAAGGCTCGTTATTCCGGATTTAAAACAAGGGTCGTTATTTCGAAGGGTCATTACTCCGAATTTAAAGCAAGGTTCGATATTCCGAATTTAAAATAAGTCTCGTTATTCCGAATTTAAAACAAGGGTCGTTATTCCGAAGGGTCATTACTCCGAATTTAAAGCAAGGTTCGATATTCCGAATTTAAAATAAGGCTCGTTATTCCGGATTTAAAACAAGGGTCGTTATTTCGAAGGGTCGTTACTCGGAATTTAAAGCAAGGTTCGATATTCCTAATTTAAAATAAGTCTCGTTATTCCGAATTTAAAACAAGGGTCGTTATTCCGAAGGGTCATTACTCCGAATTTATATTAAGGTTCATTATTCCGAAGGGTCGTTACTCCGAATTTAATATGAGACTCGTTATTCCGAAGGGTCATTACTCCGAATTAAAAAGTAGGCTCGTTATTCCGAATTTAAAACTAGGTTCGTTATTCCGAATTTAAAACCATGCTCGTTATTCCGAAGGGTCATTACTCCGAATTTAAAGCAAGGTTCGATATTCCGAATTGAAAACAAGGGTCGTTATTCCGAATTTAAAACAAGGGTCGTTATTCCGAAGGGTCATTACTCCGAATTTAAAGCAAGGTTCGATATTCCGAATTGAAAACAAGGGTCGTTATTCCGAATTTAAAACAAGGGTCGTTATTCCGAAGGGTCATTACTCGAATTTAAAACCAGGCTCGTTATTCCGAATTTAAAACCATGCTCGTTATTCCGAATTTAAAACAAGGCTCGTTATTCCGAAGGGTCATTACTCCGAATTTAAAACCAGGCTCGTTATTCCGAATTTAAAACCATGCTCGTTATTAAGAAAGAAAGAAAGAAAGAAAGAAAAAGAAAGAAAGAAAGAAAGAAAGAAAGAAAGAAAGAAAGAAAGAAAGAAAGAAAGAAAGAAAGAAAGAAAGAAAGAAAGAAAGAAAGAAAGAAAGAAAGAAAGAAAGAAACTAAAGAAACTAATTAATCAATTAACTAATTAATTAATACTTTGGTTAAATAAAAGCGAAAAATACAAAATAACCTAATTTGCATATTTAATTGGCGACCATCTTGGGTTTTAGATGTCGGGATTTCAACAGAGTAAAGGTACAAAACGAAACATGCTAGAAACCTAACTTTTTTTAATGAACGATAAAAAAAGTATGGAGTTAGATTTTTGTTAAACATGAATTGGTATAATAATAGCGTTCCCTATTAATGCACCGAAAATTAAAATGTTTGGGTTTTAAATACTTGTTTAAACACTTCAATACGTTTACTTTGTATTACCTTTAAAGGTTACCATGATTACAGTTAAGGTACATGAGGTAAAGACTAAATTAACCAAATTAAACAGTAAATTAAACAGTCACGTAAATACTCAAAAACACTAAGGGCTAACTATAGCCCCTAGGTCTATGGCCTAACGATAAACACATTTAAAGCAATAATGTGTGATTTGCATAAAGAATAGATTCCTATTTAAATGGGGTTTTTTCGCTTTTAATTCCCCTATAACACATTCAAGATGTTAACAAAAAATATGTCCCGGCACTCCGGCCATATTCAAGGTTAAAGGTCAACACAGTGGTCAAATTTCAAAGTTGCTCAAATCTGGTTAACAAATTATTCCTCTCATTGCAAGGATTCAGAAAAAGTATAGTTTGACCTACCTGCGACTTACCGTTCTTGAGTTATAAGCAAAAAGGTCAAATTTTGGGCGGTGGTCAGTTTTTTGGCCACACAGGGGCCAAAAATTAAAAATGCTCCGATTTCAACAACGCAAATGGTCTCAAATTGCTCGTCATGCAAAAGCAAGTCAAAGAGGGCTCTGTTTGCACTGTCTAAAATGCTTCGTTATTGACAAAATTGGCCATAAAGTAATTTTTGGCCCCTATGTGGCCAAAAAACTGGAAAAGCGTTCATTTTCTAAACATGTATGCCCTACTGAACGTACTCGGGGGGAGGATGGTTGGGGGTATAGTGCCGACAGGCGTTGGGTAGTAGGGGCCTGTCGGTAATAAATGGTGATTAAAAGGGTTTATTGGGTATTATAAAAATGAAAAAAGGGTAATTGCGTGTAAATTTTTGACAAAATGGGTTTATTGGGTATACACCTATCCGACTTCGCCATTACTGCGGTGTCCCCGATGTAAAACTGCGGTGTCCCGAGGTCGGGGGTTCCATCCATTATTTATTGTGTGCTATACAGAATTGTACCCGGGAATTGTACACAACAGTGATTTTCAATACACAATCATGAGTATTGAATTACGAATTAAATCTCCCGCTCTGGTACATCTGTGTTGCCGTCAATAGAGGGCCAAATACAGTAAACGCTTCTCGGATTGGTGTATAAGACTTGAAAAAGGGAGTTATCGGGTAGAGAAATTTCAATAAATATGGAACAAATTTCAAAAGTTTTAATTTTTTGCAAATTTGCAATAGAAATATAGATGCCAATAGTTTGATTTTAAGTTTCTTCATTAATTACTTCATGGCATTTTTATGATAAAATTGGGTAGAATGTAAAAAGAAGGAGGGTCTCATCTAGCATATTGACTTTTAAAAGGGTCTTTTCTTATTATTCGGCTAATTCCAATCAGCCGGAATTAGCGGACCGGAAAACTGGATGGCGCCTCTGCCGAACTAAATTTCCCTTTTTTTTTCATTTCATATTATGTTAGGGAAATGTGGCTGGGAGAATGTATGTATGGCGAAGAGTGGTGTGAGATCTAGCTATCTCGCTGGCAGTTTTCCGGTCCGCTGAGTCCAGCTGATTGGAGTTAGTCGAGCCAAATACGTCCAAAACGCCATCAACGTCAGGATGGTTGCCAGTTATAAGATAACTCTTGACAGGCACATTATACCCGTCTATTCAAAAGTTGAGTGCTCTCACTGAACTTTTAGGGTTGAAATCCATGAACACGAAGACAGAGTAGGCCTATTAATCAACTGATGACACAATCTTAGAAACAAACAGGTTGTAGGGGTTCTACATACAGGACAACTAGGGGTTCTAGGAAATTGCAAGAACTCAAAATGGTTCCTTCTGGCTTTAACAGAACCTGGCTTCTCATGCCTAAAATGGTTCTTTCTGGCCCTTGCATAACCCTTTTTATTATAGTTCTACGTACATGACATTCTAAGTATAGGTTATCTCGAAAGTCTCTTTACCATTTCGAGCCTTTATATCTCTCACATGTATTATCGTAAGGGAAATCCAAATACATACAGGGTGTCCCAAAAAAAAGAGGCCCCTCATTGCACCCTCTATTTCTCCTATTTCTGAAAAGTTGATCAAATATATTTTGGTATGTAAAGAAACTTTGAGTCGTTAGCTTGAATAAACCAAAACAATTATATCAATCGGCTCACAACTTTTGAAGTTATGCTCTTTTAAAGAAATGTGCCCGTTTTTCACTCTGTCCACGGAGAAGGTTTGGCTACTTCAAAGATTGAAAAGGAGTACACATACCATGCATGAATATCAAACATTCCTCAATGATAACTTTATAAAATAACTTTATTTATGGAATGGGCTTTACCGGTGGGTTTATAGGCAATGGATTTTGTTAATAGTGTCATTAATTTGTGGGTAAAATGGATGCCGAATGAGACTTCTTTTGCTTTACTTGCAATTACTTATTTTTTCTTGGTTATTTATGCCTTTTTGTTTTATTATGTTTCTTACTTTCTTACTTTGTTGTTTCTTGCTTTCTTATTTTAATTTACAACATAAGTCATTTATCTTTTTAGGATAAAAGGTAGCCCTAAAAGGCTGTTTGGTTTGTCTTTGGTTCTTCTGAAGTGAGTTTACTGTGCTGCTCTGCCCTCTACCTGGTTGCCTCCTTGGCGAATACAGGTTTCAGCCCTGGTCCTCATTGCATCAATTGCATTGCGTACCATCCTTGTGAGCCGGATACTTGCAAATGCATTCAGTAATACGTTTGCGAAGATCTTGGATATTGCCACAAAGGAAAAAAAATCAAGTGGTGTGAGGTTTGGTGATCGTGCAGGCCACTCCACAGCATGAGCCATCCCAACCACTCTGTTTGCTATCCGTGGACAGAGTGAAAAACAGGTACTTTTATTCAAAAGGGCATATCTTCAAAAGTTGTGAGCCGATTGAAATAATTGTTTCAGTTTATTAAAGCTAACGATTAAAGGTTTCTTTATAGACCAAAATATATTTAATCAACTTTTCAGAAATAGGAGAAAAAGAGGGCACAATGACGGGCCTCTTTTTTTGGGACACCCTGTATTTGAAAAGAGCACACTTGTACAATTATTCAAAAACTCAGGTGCCCTTTTTAAACCATGGATATCAACTTTTAGATATTCAAGTCAGGAATGTTTGCTAATGATGTTTACCAACTGTAGATATTTGATTTTGGACTTTTGAAGTTTAAATTCTGTCACTAGAAGCTACTGCACCTTTCAAAACAAGAAAATACCTGGTTAAGTTTCAGCTAGATTACCATTATGTCATCAAAAGCTGCTTGAAATGGCAAAGCCGATGTAAGCTTTCATGTTGGATCCCTCGTATAGATCCCGGGTATAGGCCTACACTTTAAAGGCTACGTTCTACATTCAGTTTGGATATGTTAAGAAATTTCATGTGAGACCAAGGAAAAGTCAGTAATAATATATCTTAGTAAATGATTTCATTTTACTCAGTACTTGATATGTTTTTCCGGGGTTTTTCCTTTAATGACGCATTTTGATGCAATGAAAGTTGCCCTGAATTTTCCGGTCCACTGATTCCGGCTGATTAGAGTTAGCCGAGCCAAAGCGCCCAAAACGTCATCAACGTCAGGAACAGGGGTAGCACTAGGTTTTAAAACCAGGGGTTCTCAGAACCCCTGAACCCCCTGAAAGTGTTAAAAATATGCGCTCAAATCCTAAAACGACGGGTTCTCTAATCTGGCACGTATTGAATGTACCATGTTTATATGTATCAGTATCAGATTTTGTGATTTTGGCTATAATGATGTGTTACCGGTACCATTGGTATAATAGTTGTATAACAAGAAAAAAACGTGATCTCGCTTTTCACGGCACGATTCTCGCCTGTAACCAACTATCTCGCTTTTTAAGAAAGTTCCCGAGCAGTTTACTTACTATAAAAGTGTTGCTTTATGCCATAAAAGTTCGCCGAATTCCACAAAATGCAGTTCAACTTCGGCAAAGTGCAGAATTCAACACCATTGGCACCACATGGTCATGGAAGCAATGCTTTACTCAATAAAAAATGACATTTCATTGCAAATGAGTTCAAGTTTAGGCCAAATATTATGATATTTATTGGATTACTGGAGTATTATGACTATAAAACATAATTCAAGGGCAAATTTTTGTCATTTTTTTCTTCTACGGCCGATCATTGTGTCGTATTTCACTGATGGCATATCTCTACACACCACCCACAAAGCATTTCTTTCCGATCCCTAGAATTAGAAATTACCAACTCACGCACGTGTGTCATCATTCAGTACTGCAATAATTCATCAGCAGTGATTCTAGACAATATCGCAATCTGTGTAATTATGCCGGTGGTGTGTATTTTATTTCTATTTTTAAATTATGTTACAATGCTACGGCGACTTCAATTCAACATTTATGTTACATTGCATTTTATGTTACATAATTTCTGGACGGGCCGTAAATATTGGAGATCGAAGCTTTTATTTTTCTTTCACATGTTTTCATTTTTCTGCGCGCATGAAAACCCCTGAACTGATATGCAAAAATGAATATATGCGCCCAAACTTAAAAATATGCGCTGTACGCGCAGAAACGCAGGTTAGCGCGACCCCTGGTCAGGAAGGGTGTCAATTATAAGAAAACTGTATCAAAATATGTCAATCGCTCCCTCAAAACCAGGAACATGGTATTGGCAAACTATGATCTTTGAGAATGTGATATAGGCCTATTTAAAAATGAGCAAATATGTTTGAAAATGTTATCAAAAGTTTGATAATACGGTGAGATTTTCAATGTTTTTAGATAAAAGGATTTGCTATTGTTAGTGTCACTTTTTGGTCCACGTCGAATATTCGATGCAACAAGTTTTTGCTATTCAATATTAATATGTCTATTATATTTCCATAATGAATTACAATTCACCAAACGCATTGTATTTTCATGTACTATATTATGGAAGAAAAGATGATGCAGCTCTGGCTAGCTTGCTAATCAAATTTTGTTTTCAAATTTTATAATCGCAACATCATAATAACCTTAAGGCGTGTCGGAATAGTCATGCAGAAACTCAATTTTCATTGTATAGATTAGGAGATTAATGAAAAGTTACACCTCGAAGATTTGAATGGGTACGGAATGCAAAGAAAAAAAAAAACCAAAAAACAAAGGGGGCACTGAAGTGGGCAAATGGCGAAATGATGATATTGTATACACTCCTAGAACCAATCAAAGCCTCCGTAATGCTGGTTTCATACTTTCCTGCCGCTTGCCGCTTTGCCGCTCTGAAGATGATTTTACTTCACTGCGCGATCTCACTAAAAACGCTAGCGGTGACCAGCGGCAAGCCGATATATCGATTACTCCACCGCTTTGCCGCGGCGGCAGCACCGCTGGGAGTTGAATTCAAGTCAACTCAGAGCGGTGCCGCTCTGACGTATGAGAACAAAATACGCAAGCGGCAGGGCGTTTCAACCAATGACAAGCCTTTATTGTGTCCGTTTGTCTGCAATGCGAGTGCGCCACGCCGCTCAGCGGCAAGCGGCAGGGTAGTATGAAACCAGCATAAATTAGGGGTTCATTCATAGGATTGAGGGCATGATCGCTGTTTATGCCCGAGGCGTGAGCCGAGGGCATAAACAGCGATCATGCCCGAAATTCTATGAATGAACCCCGTTCATACATACCCAACATTCTTAGCAATTCAATACAGATGAAAATAATAAGGGTTTACAAGTTTAAATAACATTTCCATACCGTTTTCCTTCATAAATTGGAAGAAATGAGTAGGCCTACTTGCAGGAAGCAGCTCGGCTCATGTGAGGTCAACGGCCGGGAGTCAACGCGTGATACGCGTCATCTTTTGCGCTGCGCGTGAGATGGGCGCGGTGACATGCGCGTGTACGCAACACTGGCAAATCGTGGATCGTGTTAATTGGGTTCCAACGCTGCGTGACACGGCAGTTTCACTCCCATTGAAACACGATAATTAGGTTTGCCGATTCGTGCGTTCAGTTTTTGTTTTCTCCACTGATGAAATACGCACGAAATTGACTAAACGCCACGGCTCGATCGCTGTACTGCACGCAATAATCGAAGCGGTGGGCCATGTAAGATAAAGTTGCTTTCAAACTCTGATAAAACAGTGCCAAAACAGAAAGCAAGTAAGGAGCCTTATAAGGTACATAATACTCAATGTTTTTGTCATTTATTGAATAAAACAATGTTTTAAGTTTGAAATTTTTACAATAAAATCACAAAAAATTGCACCCTTTCACATTAATTTTATTGTTTGTCTAAACATGCAATGTAGAATCAAAGATATTTCAAGACTGACACTTCAATAAACAGTGGGGATGTATGTTACTACAAAATGAGGCGTGTTATTAACTAACTTTTGAAAAATTAGAACTAGGCCAACAGAATATGAAGAGATATCACTTAATTAAATCACCCCTTTTCACTGTTAATTGCGCGTGTTTGCCGCAAACACGCACAAACTCGGCTGCGGCGACTGCTGCATGCATGCGATGCATGAGTAGGCCTACTGAACACGCATGTTTTACAGCATCTTGTACGCGGACGCCCAAGAAAGAAATAATCCAAGTCAGAACTCAGTTGTATTATGAAATCCTACAGCATATTAAATAAAAAAAAATATTTAATCACTTTTACGAAATCCAACCCTGGTCCATGGACTGGGCATAGTTCAACATACTAGTTTTAGTTCTTTGCATTTGCTGATGCACCGCATGTTGTTGATGCACCGCATACACTGGCCATATTCATCATATTACTTAAGCCACGTAATAACATGTATATGCAATGTGTTTATAAATGATAACCAAGAGCTTTTTAACATGTCTTTTCATTCCAACAATTAGAAAAACAAAGTAAGGGAACAAAGAAGAAACATTACAAAAATGTTTAATTTGAAATCTCCAAAAATCGGCGAGGGCAGAAACGATAGGCCTACGTGTTATTTATTTTACTTGGCCTTAAAACATGTTCAAGTTTTGAATTTGCAAAATCTATCAGAATCACTTTTTTTTTCCTTTCGACTCAGAATCACTCTTTGTTTACAAACATCATTTCCATACAATTGGTTACACACATCATGACAGTGATCATGACCCATAGTTGACCGCTAATAACCCCAATGTTATGGTACAAGTACTCGCACATGACAGTCAATGCACTAACCTGACCGCTTGATAACCCCTAGGATAGTACAGATGCGCGCATCATAATGTACAAGCACTACAGCATGAGTGTACAAAAATGTACCACATGCGGTATTAAATACACATGACAAGACAAGTTACAAAATATTACGAGTCAAACACAGTCAGTTTATAAATATTATAAATGTGGTTTGTTTTTATTTTAAAATCAATACAAAGGTTTGTTTTTTCTTTGGTTTGTTTTTTGTTTGTTGGTTGTTTGATTGTTGTTTGTTTGTTTGTTTGTTTTTATTACTCTCCAAAGCAATGCAAATGGAATTCATTGTGTTAGTCACTGTTGACATAATGATTTCATATAGTTTTATTATAAATCACGTGAAGAAAAATAATCTCATCAATAAATGACTAAATTATGAAAAGAAGAAAAACTATTAATAAATGCATTTTATAGACCATGCACAATGTGCTTTTTGTTTGCTTATTGTTTGTTTTATAGAAACTTTATTTTGCTTTCTTAAATATCTTGGTTACATTTTTGTTTCTGATATATGAAATAATTTCTCAATAAACAAATTGCTTTATAATTCATATTTCCATCTACATGTAAATATAAATAAAAGTCCACATAAAAAATGCATGCTATTGAAGCAGGCCTATTCTTTGAAAAGAAATGATTTTCCTACCAAACATGCAAGGCCTTTGTATAGTATTCAAGTTTAAAAATGTTATGAACATTCTGTTGACATTTCACGGGGTCTTCATTTCATTAGAAAATTTTAGAACATAAAATTGTTTTGATAATTTGTAAACACAAGATTCAAAACTTTGTAAACAAAAATTTTATTTAAAACACTTACCAAATGATTCAGCACTTGAACTACTGTCTGTTATATTTCAATGATTTATAAAGTATCATGCAGCCTTGAGGATTCCAAACATCCAGAAATGTCTTTCTTCGTGTCAATTTCTTGTGATCAGTTTCAAATAATTATATTTATTATATTGCACATCAACATCGGATGAATTTGTTTAATTTGCCGTTGTATTTATTGTAGCTCTGAAATGAGCTGTATGGAATTTTTCTCTCCTTTTATAATCCTTCCTTACAAGGAATGGTTGAAACCATTCTAATATTATAACTTTCTAAACCTGTCTCGGGCTTCAACAAAGCTGTCCTGTAATCTCGTTATTTTCATTTGTCCCGTTTGTCCAGCAGATATCCAATAAGCCCAATTCTTGTCTTTCTAGATCCTCTGTAAAATTAAAAAAAGAATAGAAAAACAAAACAAACATAAATATATAAAATAGTTAAGAAGAGTCATCTATCTTGATTTATACCAAGGAAAAAATTGTTCTTACAATTATCACATACAGTAGACTAGAGCTTCAAATGACAATGAGAACAGAAAATAACATGTAGCTGATTTCTATAGATTTTTAAAAAGTAGGGCCTATATTAATATTTTTTTAAAGAAATTAAAACAGACCAAAGTGGATATTCAATTATCACTAGGCCTACAAGCATGCAAGTTGGCTGCTGCTTGTTGCATCTATAGGCCCAATCACTAACAAATATGATGCCGAAATTTTTATTGTAAATTCTATGAATTGATCATTCATGTTGGTATTTCTTCCCAATTCCCAGTTTATTATTAGATGGGCCTAATCAGTTAAACCAGCAAATAAATAGATAATATAATAGTAGTATAAAATAATAATTTACATCTCAAAACACCAACAACATCATAAAACTTACCGTATGCATATTCCACAGTGCACTGCCACTGAGTGAATGTCCTACGCAGCGGTCCTGTTCAGTGAGCTTGCCGGCTTGTCCCCCGGAGTGTAG